>NC_064819.1:111331492-111633392 GCF_024166365.1 Elephas maximus indicus
TAAGACCAAGTTGAGGGCATGAATACAGAAAAAAGGCCCTTTTGATCTTAAATATCATCCCTTGGGGACCTGATTACCCTGTGGCCAACCCTTCCTGGAAGGAAGCCTGAATATGCTTCAGATATAAGGCCCATTATGATACTTATTGAATAAAATCAAAATAAGAAATGCCTGTAGTTAGTTCCACTGAGCTGCACATAGTAAGTTTTTTACCCCTGCCCTGGTGCTGCGGTGGTTAAGAACTCGGCTGCTAACCAAAAGGTCAGTAGTTCAAATCCATCAGCCGCTCCTTGTAAACGCTACAGGGCAGTTCTATTCTGTTTTACAGGGTTGCTATGAGTCAGAATCAACTCGATGGCAACGAGTTTTTTTTTAAACAATAACAATCCTCAGCACACAAATGGGTCATATTCCAAAAATGTAAGTTCAGTTGCTTGGAACTCAGAATACATTTTCCCACAGAAATAATATTAGAAAAGAGGGTTCCATCCCTCTGCCAAAACACAAAACCCGATTTAGAACACTCTGTCTCTGAAATAGCACTTTAGATGGGCTACACAGAGGGCATGAGAAATGTGACTGGGACGAAACTTGGTACTGGGGATTATGGGAGCACAGTGGCTTCTGGGTAAGACTGGGATGTGGCAGCATTAGGGACATGCCTTGGTTCTCCTTCCTCCCGCAGCATACACACACAAACTCGATCACACACACTCACACACATACACATTGTAGTTACTGGCCACATGATAGAAAGGGAATGTTACCACTCAAGGAAGGCTACTTGGACTCCACTAAAACCTTTATTCCCTTACTATTCTTATTCACTTCTGTAGTCAGAAGCTGCCTCCAGGCCTTTACCTCACAGTTTCACAGGTCAGATACAGACACTCAGGGGTGCTTTTACCCTAACCTTTGATATTGTCTTACCTGAATTTTGTAAATATTACACACTTGTTGTTTCGACTTCAGGTCAACTACGACCACCTTCCCTCGTATACCTAGAATGATATTCTTGAGGACAGACATGGAATAAGTGCCATAAGTAAAATTGCTGCTGATAAAATGGAAAAAAGAACAAAATTTCCAGTTTTTCCTTGGCTATTAATTAATTTGGAAATCAAAAGACACGTTGCATTGGGCAAATCTGCTGCAAAGGACTTCTTTAAAGTATTAAAAAGCAAAGATGTCACCTCAAAGACTAAGGTGTGCCTGACCCAAGCCGTGATATTTTCAGTTGCATCATATGCATGTGAAAGCTGGATGGTCAATAAGGAAGACTGAAGAAGAATTGACGCCTTTGAATTGCAGTGTTGGCGAAATATATCGAATATACCATGGACTGCCAAAAGAACGAACAAATCTGTCTTGGAAGAAGTACAACCAAAATGCTCCTTAGAAGCAAGGATGGCACGACTGCATCTTAAGTACTTTGGGCATCTGGAGGGGTCAGTCCCTGAAGAAGGACATCATGCTTGGTAAAGTACAGGGTCAGCGGAAAAGAGGAAGACTCTCAGTGAGGTGAATTGACACAGTGGCTGCAGCAATGGGCTCATGCATAACAACAATTGTGAGCGTGGTGCAGGACTGGGCAGTGTTTCCTTCTGTAGTACATAGGGTCGCTAAGAGTTGGAACCGACTTGACAGCACCTAACAACAACAACATTAATTAATTTAGCTATGTGACATTGGGCAAAATTCTCTGGGCCTCAGTTTCCTCATTTGTAAAATATTGGGGGAGGGGAGTGGCTTATATAATTTATAAAAGTCCGTTCTAGCTCTAGTATTTTAGAATTCAGTAAAAAATAAAAATAAATAATGCCCTCTACATCCTTGTGAAAATATTTGCCAGCCTGGCAACTGTTCTCTAACCTTCTCCATATTTGACACTGAAATACAGAAACTTCATCTCATCTTAGGCCCAAAGATGCACCAAGAAGAACCAAGACTTGTAATTTACATTTTCATTTCATGTTATTACATTCTGTCTCATTTCTTTTTACTTGCCCACAGTCAAAGTTCATGTGTGCAATATCTCACTGAGTTTAAGCCCTGTACCTAATAAGACATTTCTAGGCATGCAGCAAGTTAAGGGCTGAAGTGGCCAGATAATAACAACAACAATATTGCTTTATCAGAATTATACGAATTTTGACCTAGAAAGGGGAAATACGAAAAGAATTCAAGAATCTAAGAGAATTTGAAGTTATTTCAGAAAAACAAATTTTAATGAAACCAGTACACTTGATCTTAACATGCAGCATCATGGACTTGAATTTAACTCAGAGTGAAATATATTGTTTCTTTGATAAGCTCCCCAAAGGTGATGGTATCTAGAGGAAAAGCAATAAGGAAATACGGTTAACAGCCCGTTATAGTTTGGGGTTGGTGATATCTGACAGACCTTGAGCCAAGGGACTCTGTTTCAGCCAGGATGATATGTCCCTGTGACATGCTGGGGATGTGCCTGGAGTTGGCATTAAGAACTTCAAGAAGATCCAGTTAGTTTCTGCTGCCGTATATCTTTAATGAGACTCAGCTGTCTCACCAGTTTAAGAAAAGAAACTTTCACTTCCACTCCCTTGGAAAAAAACTCAGAAGTCACACCAAAATAAGTAAAAAATTTCCATGAATAGTACACAACAAGAATCCCCCAAACCCCAACATCCTAAGAGTTGGCTGTATAAGAATACTGGGAAACTGTTTGGGGTGTGGAAAAAAAGGAAGCCTGGTTCAAGAACCTCCGGAATTTCAGGTCTCAGAACCAAATAATAATGTAGGCATCCTACTGTGTGTCAGGCACTATGCTGAGTGTTTTATAGGCATTTTTTAATTTAACCTTTAAAGCAATCTCGTGATTCCACTTTGTTTAGTAAGCATTAATACTCCCATTTGTAAAAGAGAGAGAGAGAAATTGAGAGAGAGGATTGGCAAATGGCCCAGAAAAAGACAGGGCTGAGGGTATTCTCATCACCCCCAGCCACTCAAATAGCCCAGTGGGCTGGTAAGAGATGGAGATTTGAGTCATTGATCCACCACATTCTATGGGTTCCAGGAAGTTATTCAGTTTCCTTACCTATAAAATGGGGATAATGATAGTGCCTACCTCATAGGTTTGTTAGAGGCTTCTAATGAGATCCTATACACAATAGTGCCTGTCAGATGGTGTGGTGTTCAATGACAGTGAGACAGTATTTTTACCTGGTCCAGCACCTCTCCTTGTTCCCACACAACACAAAGCAGCCTGCACCTGGGCACATCTCCCATGGACCAATTCAGAACACTGGGAACAATTCACTCTTTTTAAATTTTCACCTGTTTTTTTTTTTGTTGTTTTAAATATGGTAACTATAAATAACAAAACATTTGCCATTTTAACTGTTTTTAATTGTATAATTTAGCAGCATTCATTATACATGCAGTGTTGGGCAATCTTCACCACTATTTCTTTCCAAAACTTTTCCATCACCCTAAGCAGAAACTTTGTACCCATTAAGCAATAACTCACCATCCGCTTCCTCCTATCCCTGGTGACCATTAATCTACTTCCTGTTTCTATGTATTTGCCTGTTCTAAATGGGATCATACGATGCCCTTTTGTGTCTGACTTATTTCACTTAATATAATGTTTTCAAGGTTCATCATGTGGTAGCATGTATCAGAACTTCATTTCTTTTTATGGCTGAAAAATACTCTGTTGTATGTATATACAACATTTTGCATATCCATTCTTCTATTGATGGAGACCAACTGATTCTTATTCTCTAAGAACAGACCTTGATGCTCAAAGTGAGGTCCATGGACCAGCAGCATTGGTATCACCTGGAACTTGCTGGAAATGCAGAAACCCAGGCCCCACTCTAGACCTTCTAAATCAGAATATGCATTTTAACAAGGTCTGCACATTAAGTTTGAGAAGCTCTGCTCTATGGCACATTCATAGTAACAATTCTCTCCTGCCCTATGATGGTGCAGACCTGGAGGCTCTTTAGCCATGAATTTCAGGAGAAAGGTAGAACTTGTTGTGTCTACAGTACGCCAGGCTCCTGGGCCTCTCTGCTCCCTCTTCCTATGCTGACCTCATGAGTTCAGAAGGTCCTTCTTCTTGTAATCAATCCACCCAGTGAAAGCCATTATCAAGACTCAACTCGAGCATCATGGGAACCTTTCCCATCTCCCCTCCTCCCATGCCCAGGAGGAATTCACTACTTCCACTTTTGTGTCTCCACTGAAGAACAAATCAGTGCTTTTTGAACTCTTGACTACAACCCATGGTAAGAAACAGATCTTCAGACACACCAGGACATGTACCTATAAAAAATTACATGTCTGTATATTGCTGAAATGAAAGTTCCATGAAATAATACTTTTACTTACTATGTGTGAGGGATTCAGATATTGTCAACATTACTCTGTCCTATTTCATATATTAACATGCTATCTGCAACATGTAGAATTAATTTCAGTGCCACTAATGGGCCATGGGTCATGAGTGACAATTTGTAGAGCACTATACACAGATATTTCTCTCATAGGAACTACATCACTAGACTGATGATTTAGTTTTCATGCCTGTATCTCCCTTCTAAATGTCAGGTCAGGGACCAACAGCCCATGGCCCAGTGCTTGGCACGTATGTTGTTGTTAGTTGCCATAGAATTGGCTGTGACTCATGGCGCCCTTGTGTACAACAGAATGAAATATTGCCTGCTCCTGCATCATGTTCATGATCTTAGATACGTTTGAGGCTTTTTGATACGTTGTTGTGGCTTCTGTGTCAATCCATCTCCTTGAGGGTTTCCCTCATTTTCCCTGACCCTCTACTTTACCGAGCATGAAAAGTTGAATGACCAGTGAATGAGTGGATGTGTCTTATGACAAGCTATTTTCCAAGCCTACCACTACCCTATCCCTTAATCCTGGGTCCTGCCATAATCAATAGGAAAAATATGCGGGCCTGTTTATGCAATTATTTATCAGTCTCTTATAATAACTATAGACCTATGCTCCCAACAGAAATTTGCAAATGAAAAGTGGCTTTATAGGATAGTACGTTGAATAGTAAAAGGAAGGAGAAAAATTGTGAGTTCAAAGAAGAGTGGTTTTGTGCATGTCTGTGATTTTTTTTGGAGGGGTGGTTCAGGGCTGATAGTTTATTAATCACTCATTTCCACTGTGCGTTAAACGGAGCTTGAGGAACTGCAGCTGAAACACATTTAGAACGTCCTGTGTCAGGGAGATGCCAGATTGCCATTTGAGCCTCTCCCTTGTACTCTGCCAGTCTACCTCCATTCTTTCTTTCAACACCTCCACTCTTCCAGCATGAGAGCTTTTGGGCAGTGATTTATGAAGGGGAAAAATAATGGCCAACCACATTCATTTATCATTTATATCCCAGGCTTGGACATGACACCCTAGTACATGAGACGGAAAGGGAGTTTGAGACTAGGTGTCAGGACCTTCAGTTCTCTTTTAGCAAAAGTCACGCAGACCCTACGTGCTGCCCTTTTTCCACATGTATGAGGTGGAAAATTAGAAGGCCTAAAAGATAAGTCTGAAAGGAATAGCAACTTTCCCAGCCTTGCCTCTCACCATAACACAACAGTAATTTGTAATCCCTTCATATCTTTGCAGTTTATTCTCAAATATTATATTTGTACCTGACATTTGAGAGACTGAGTGCCTGAGTTTGAGCCAGGTATTGCCTTAGTTTCCTGTCTGTAAAATGTCAACAACAAAAGTACTTAAAACATAGAATAGTTGAGATAATATATATAAGCCACTTAGAATCATGTCTGGTATATAATAAGAGCTCAATAAAGGCAATTTTAAAGATTATTACTATATACAGAAACTGTACATACATACATTATTCCTTTATTCTCTACACATTAAGTGCAATGTGGTGCCTTGGATGGGATCCCAGAACAGTAAAAGGGCATTAGTGGAAAAATTGGTGCCATCTGAATGAAGTCTGCAGTTTAGCTACTAGTAATACCCCAATGTTAATTTCTTGGTTTTGACAACAGTACCATGGTTACCTAACACGTTAAGAAAACCAGGTGAAAAGTATACAGGGACTCTCTATACTATCTTTGCAACTTCTCTGTAAACCTAAAATTATTCCAAAATAAAAAGTTTGTTAAAAAATAAAGCCAGACATAGTTCTAGGGCATCTAGCAGCTACCAAATGGTGATGGGCACCATGGAAAATAGAAAGAAGGAACAATATGTCCTTGTCTTCAGGGAGCTTTCAGTCTTATAGTGAAAACATGACAGCAATTAACCAACTGTAAACTGGACACCATAAAATAAGTGCCTTGATAGATGAATAACCAAACTCCCAAACTCTTGTCAGCTTGATGTTAAAGGCCAGCTTCACAAATACTATTGTTCTCTATGATTAAATCTATGGCTAAAACAGAACACAGCTTCACAACTCCTGCCTCCTGGAGTGGTCCCTCTGCTGGGCTGGTGTTTCGTTGGTGGAGTTTCCTGCATGTTTGAAGCAGAATCTGATTCTTGACCAATGCAGGTGTACACTTCATTTATTTATTTTTTATAGGCTGAAGGGTGCAATAGAAGGAGCACAAACCTTGGAATCGAGCAAAACGTAGATCAAATATAGCTTCTCACTTCCTTGGCTAAGTTAATTGAGACTCATTTTCCACTGAAAAGTGAGGGAAAGAATATTAAACTTGCTAGTTGTTACGATAATCAAATGAGCTGATATCGTTAGGACCTCTGGCCTCCATAGAGCTTTATTATTATTGTTATCATTAGAAATTGTTCACTAGGCATGTGCCCTGGAAACCATACTCAAGTATTTATTCAGTTGTCAGGTACTCATTTCACTTGTCTAAGACCTTACTTCGGGGAATACAGGTCTGTGTTTGCCAAAGTCACATGAGTTAGAGGTTAATAACATGAGCTTCAGAGTCAGTCTGCCTGGGTTTAAATTCTGGCCTTTCTACTTACCAGCTTGTTATCTGTGTGACACTGGGAAATTAACCTAACCTCTCAATGCCTCTGTCTCCCTGTCTGTAAAATGGGACTAACATTAGTGCCTACCTCATAGACCCCTGGGTGGTGCAAACAGTTAAGTGCTTGGCTACTAACTGAAAGGTTGACAGTTCAAATCTACCCAGAGCCACCTCAGAAGAAAGGCCTGGTGATCCACTTCTATTGAAAACTCTGTGGTGCACATGTCTACTCTGGCACACATGGGGTCGCCATGAGTCAGAACTGACTACGTGGCAACTGGTCTCTATTTTTGTTGTTGTTGTTGTTACCTCATAGAGATATGGTGTGAGGGTACAAGGGGTACGTCTATATAAAGTCTCTAGAACAGTGCGTGGCACATAGCTAGCTCTCAATAAATAATAGCTATGATATTTGCTATTATTCAACAGCTATTTCTTTCTTCCTTCATGACTAAAACAACATTTTGTTCAGATATGGGGATGTGAGGTGCTCAGGGAAGGAGGGCTTCTTACTCCAGCCCTAGCGGATAAGCCAAGATTAGTGTACACCAATCTCTGGTTCCAGTTTAGGCATGGGTATTTGGCCCAAGACTGGCCAATGGAACCTCAGGGGAAATCTCCTGGTAGCTTCTAGGGGGGTCTATTCTCTCTAAATTAAAAAAATAAAAATAATAAAATACAAGTGTGTGAGGGGAGCCTCTTACTTCCCATGTTGAATGCTGACATGAGGGGATGTGACGTCAGTTACCATACAACTGTGAAAAGAGCCAAGAGAACCAAGACAGTCTGCCCCAGAGCCCAGACATCAATGAGCTGCTGAACCATCTACCTTTGGATGTCTTGTTACATGAGACAATGAATGTCCTTATTGTTTAAGCCACTTTTAGTCAGGCTTTCTTTCACTTGCAGCCAAGAGCAACCTAGCCAATATTGGAGGCCAAAGAGAATCAGAGCTAGGTATCATCATTCCCACTATTAGGACTGAGGAAACTAATTTTCAGAGAGTTTAAAGTAATTTTCCACAGGATTGTATAGCTTCTAAAGTGCAGAGTGCAGAGCTGGGTTGGAACCAGGATTGGTCAGACTCCAAAGGCCATGCTTTTTCCACAGCATGAGAGAGGCTAGAACAGAGAAGAACAGGGTGCTTTGGATCAAGTCTTGTTAGAAATTCTGGGACTGATATATATGAAAAGGGAGTGAAGCTCAGGCAGGGAAAAAACTCATTACAAGTTCTGGAAATGAAAAAAGTGTGTGGAGGATGTGGGAGAAATGAATCTGAGTGGAGAAGAGGGAGGGTAACAGGAAGTCAAAGAGCGGCTAGCCAGCCAACAATGTCTAGAGCTAATATTGGGTGATGACGAGTCGCTGTTGGTTGTTATATAGACAGGAAGAGCCCATTTTTTTTTTGAGGTAGGAGAAAAAAAGCAAGGGGGTAGGATATACACCACAGGGGAGTACTAGTTGAAACCCAAGGACTCAAGAGGGTCCACAGATGTGAATTCTTTGGCCAACATAAATTAGTTGCTGAAACTTACATATAAGGAGATTTCTCATAAAATTCTGCATTTACATCTTGAAAAAAATAAAAATATCTGGTCCTGGTTTTTGGAGCCCTCACTTCTAGAGGGTTATAGTAGCCTGGAGCTGAATAATAGCTGTGGTCTTTTATGTCAGTAGACCCACCCATACCCTGCAGTTTTCACTGCTTCACTCATTTCTAACACCTGCCAGGGCTCTGCTGGCATTTGAGTTTGCTACTCCTCATAATCACGAAAATATTAGCTGCAGATATTTCTGGATGGGGCGGGGGGGGGCGGATATTGCTGGTTAAAAAAAAAAAGTTTAACTGCATTTTCTAAATTTTGTACAATTAATGTATATTGCTTTCATAATAAGATAAAATGTTAGTGTTATTTTAAAAAGTATCAATTCCACAAATATTGAGGGAGGAGCTGTGGCTTGGCAGGAGTTCCTGTGAAAAGATCCAGAGGTTTTATTGAATTCAGGCTCAATGTGAGCCAAGTTCATGACACGGCAGCTAGAAAACAAAACAAAACAAAAATCCTAACAGATCGTTGGAAGCAACAGCCCCATGGTGCTCTGCATGGGTCAGGCCTCATCTGGAGCAAAAGCCACATTTTATTGGAGAAAATAATAAACTAGAAAGTGTTTGCTGCTGGGAAACCGAGAAAGAAGGGGTCTAGAAGTCAGGTCATGTGAGGAACAGTTAGGAGAAAATGGACATTTTTAGCTTGGGCTTCTTTAGAAAAACCAAAGCACGATGTGATAGCTATCTTTGGTATTTGGAAAGATGCAATCTGGTCAAGAGAATGTCTGCTTATTCAAGTTGATGTAGAGGGCAGGGCAAGTACCAGTGAGAGATTCTACTTCAATAGCAAAGAGGGGTCTAAATACTACTTTATCCAACAGTGGCCTGCCTTGTGAATTGGAAAGCTCTACCTCCAGAAATCTTCACGCAAAGACCGGATGGCAGTCTAATTCAGAGGCGAGGGTAGAGCAGATGACCTCAATACCCCTTCTACAGCTGGAGGTTCTCTTTCTCTGATGACGTTCAGAGCTGCTTGCAACTATCCAAGTACAGGTCACAGAGGTGATGACAAGAAGAGTTAATGCCATGAAGCAAGACTTCCAGACTTCCCAGGGTTAACCTGCCTCAGTTTCCCCACAGTAATCTTTCTTTGTGAGGCTGAACACAAAGCATTTTCCAGAAATCAAAATAAGCACAAGATCCATCTGCCATGTGTGTGTAGAAACAGAGGAATGTCCTTACAACCTGTTAAAATAGAGGGTATAGTATCAGTGCTGCCAGGTAAACAATAGTCCCCAGATTTAAGTCAAACCAAACAAATTGCCATCGAGTCAATTCTGACTCGGAGTGATCCCATGTGTGTCAGAGTAGAACTGTGCTCCATAGGGTTTTCAATGGCTGATCTTTTACAAGTAGGTCACCAGGCGTTTCTTCCAAGGCACCTCTGGGTGGAATGGAACTTCCAACCTTTTAGTTAGTAGCTGAGCATGTTAACCGTTTGCACCACCTAGGGACTCCCCAGGTTTAGGTAACACTGGGCATTTGCTGAGATGTTTCAATGGTCAAAATTCTGATTTCACTTCCTTATTTAAACCTAAACCCTAGAGTCTTATATTTTCAGGTGCTGGGCTCTGTAGCCAAGGAGTCTGTCCTCACTTAAGCACAGATCTCAGAGGATCCCAATGGGTAATCAGACTGAAGGAGATGAATCATCTATGACAAGTCCTGCTAACCCCCCTAGACTAAGCAATCCATATTTTCTGGAGAAGCACTAAGCAAATAAAAATGTTTTGAATCTCAGTGCCAGGGTGATGAAATGAGCAGCACCAAGAGAAGGGTTTACCACAGGGACAAAACCCTGAAGCTACAGGCTCAAGGTGCCTGGGAGCCAGCTGAGAAGGGAGAGTGGCCAGTCAAGTTTGCAGAGGAGGAGCATCTTACCTGGAGGTCCTTACCTGGCGGTCTCTGACCACTCACAGTCCTCTTGAACATAAAAGGCAGGAGCCTAGAGGAGTGGGTATAAACTTATGGATCAGATAGAGCTGGGTAAGAACCTGACTTAGCTGCTGTACCAGTTATTCTCCTGTTACAAGAACAGTCTTAAGCTGGGGGAGGCATCAGACTCTGAGATAGCTGGAGGGATACATTTGCTTTTGTCAGACCATGGCTAAATTTGTCAAAGTATTCAGAGCACCAGCTCCAAAGCTCCTTGCCCTTGGGGGAAAAAAAAGTATAACAAATTCTTTTTCTATAAATATACATGAAATAAAAAATGAGGGAAAATAATTTAATGCTTTATTTTATAAAATTAAGTAATCACATTCCTCTCAAAAGGAGGACGTGGCCAAATTTCAAGTGTTCTTAGCACTATATTTAGCACTTTAAAAGCTCTACATGCTATCTCTTGACATTTCCTAATTTTATTGTTTGAATATTTAGAATAGAGAATTACATTTTTCTCATGTTTTCTTTTTCTTTGCTGCCTCATTTGAAACTTTTGAGACTTCAAACTACCACATCTGACCTTCTTGGGTTACTTGTTTTCCAGATAATATTAGAACATTTGAAAGTGTTCATATAAATATTTAATTGCATAAAAAGTTCACAATATCTTATGTGCAAAAATCAAGTTAAAAGTTCTTTACAGTGTGTTTTTTTGTAAAAAAATTTTTAAAAATACTTATGAATACATATAGAGAGGGGAAGAGAGAGAGAAAAGAAGCCAAGCAAATTGAGAAAAAATACATTAAACGTTAATAGGATTATATCTGAGCGTTAAGAATATAGAAGATTTTTAGTTCCTTTTTTTTTCCTTATATCTTTTTTCTAAATTTTCTGTATTACTTTCACAGTAGAAAAAACACTATTCTTTATAGCAATAGCAAACACTGATTGAGAGTCAGGCACTATTCTAGGTGCTTTACTTATACTGATTTGTTTTCATTTTTATATCAACTCTCTGAAATAGACAGTACTATTATTCCCATTTTATAGATGAGGAAACTGAGGCAGAGAGTGGTTTCATAAAGCCAGTCAGCGGTGGAGTTGGGGTTTCAACCCAGGTAATTGGGTTTTGGACCTGTGCACTGCACTGCTTTCGTGTCTTGACTCTGCTGTGTCAGCTTTCATTGTGCTGTCATAACTAGGAAGGTATCAACCCCTATGATCTTTGTTTCAATTATTTGTTTAAAGAATTTTTTTCATATCTTGTAGGTTAATCTCATGGAGATTAATCTGTTTAAAATTTTTTGATCTGGTACCAGCCTTAACCTGATGTGAGTGTTTCAGGGGTCAGAGGAGACAGAGATCAAATGGCTAAGTGGTTGGAGGGCCTTCAAGATAAGGGGGCTGAGACTAGACCTCGAAAGATAGAGAAGTCAACCTAGGGAAGAAAGGTTAGATACAACCTCATGGCTATATTAATGGCAACTTGGCTTCCAAAACAATAAATGCGTTATCTATATTACTAAAAAAAACTGAAAAACATTTTAAAAAACCAGCCAAATTTCAACATACAATTAAAAACTGATACAGAATTTATTATCTCTGCACATTGCTGCCCAATTGCTCTATAACAGACACCATCCCAATTTGGTATTTGTCGTTAAAATTTACCAGCATAAAAAGAGCTGCCACGCTGTTCAAATCCACCAGCAGCACCTTGGAAACCCTACGGGGCAGTTCAGTTTTGCCTTCTAGGGTCGCTATGGTCAGAATCGATCTGACAGCAGCAGGTTTGGTTTTTTGGTTTTATAAAACAGATAGTCCCCAATTTACAAAGTATTCTAGTTACAACGAACTGCACTTATGGCTGTTTTTTTCTTTTTTTTGTACATCTTATCCTTAGTAATATGTACTGCATACAAAATTACAGCTTGTAATTTGCTGATGTTATCATTCTCAGACATGTTTCCAACCCCCAAAGGCAAACAAAGATTGCATTTATAAAGATACTGTTAACAAAAGGCAATAAAAATGAAAACTAAAAAAAAAAAAATGAGGTATTCAACTTATGTCAGAATGGAGTTATGACAGAGTAGTCATTGGAATGGAACCCGGTCGGAAGTTGGGGACCCTCTGTGTATCTAAATAATGAAATACCATGAAGCCGTTAACATTCATATTAAGTTATAGAAGAAGCAAGAATTGTGAATGTGAAAAAATAATTCCATACATTAGAAATTGAAATAAGCAGATTACAGAACAGTATGTGTAATATGATCCCATTTATTTTTATGAGAGTTCTTATAACTTTAAGTTTGAAATTATTTCCAGCATTAAAAAGTATATTTGGTATACATAGAAAAGTAGATAATGGATAGATGAAAAGAGAGACGTGGAAATATGGACACATACCCAGGTAGAAGAGAGAGGATAGAATTATATAAACAATTCCTGTATATTACCAAAAAGAAATCAGAAAGATTAGAATATGCAGAAAAGCACAAACAAGAAAATAAAAGTCACCACAATCTTAACCAAAGATTTAAAAAAACCAAAAACCATTGCCGTAGAGTTGATTTCAACTCAGAGACTCCATAGGATACAGTAGAACTGCCCCTTCGTTCCTTCATTCCTTTCTGTCCTGCCTCCCTTTCTTCCTTCCTTTCTTTCCTTCCTTCCTTCTTCTCTCCCTCACTCTCTTCAACCTTCCTTTCTTCCTGATTCAACTCAGGAGTAGTGAAAACTATTTTTACAGTTGTTGTTAGCTGCTGTTGAGCCAATTCTAACTTACGGCAAGCCCAGGTGTTACAGAGTAGAACTGCTCCATAGGGTTTTCTTGGCTGTAATCTTAATGTAAGCAGATTGCCAGGCCTTTTTTTTCCGTGGTACCACTGGTTGGGTTTGAACCTCGTTTAGCAGTCCAGCACAAACAGTTTGTGCCATCTGGAAACAAGTTTGTGCTACCTGGAAACCAGATCCCAGAAATCCAATTGAATTTCCTACTACGGAAACTCCATACTTAAAAGAAAGTGAACGCATCCCTACTGTTTGAAAGTGTTACTGTTTGGAAGTACTGAGATTTCTTTGGTTATCTGCTTACTTTTTCTCTGCCCCTAGCTGACCTCTGAAACACTCCTATCAGAAGACATAGTTTCTTTATCCTGAAGGATAAAGGCTTAGTTGATCTTGCTCTATTGATCAAATAGAAAAATGTGTATCCTAATGTGGTTAGAGTATCAGAAGAAACATTCTACTACATATAGGACATCATTTTTAAGGAACTATCCAGTGGGAAAACTGTGGTAAAATCAAAGGAAGAAGAAACTTTTGACATCATCCTTCTTCATAAGGTCCCTTCATTCATCAATTGCATGTCAAAGATGGTATAATGGGAAGGTGATATATTTTTAAAAGTCAGTTCTAAAGTTTCTTGTTACCATTACTTACTTACCCACCCTAGATTTCATTCTAAGAATTTAAAAACCTTCATTTAAAAAAAAAAAATAGATTGCATGTATATTTGAGTTAATCAGAGAAACCATAGGAAGCACAGACTATGTTTATAAGAATAATTGAAATATGAATATCATAGCAATGTCTCCAATATACATGTTCCCCTTCTTCTTTAGAAATTCTTATTTTTACCTGGACAAATTCCCATCCAGCCAACAGACTACATCTCCAGGTGTCCTTTATAGCTAGGTATGACAATGTCACTAAATTTGGACCAATGAGAAGTAAGTGGAAGTGTTGTATGCTACTTCTGGGAAGCCTCCTTCAAATGAGGGAGGTAGGCCCTTCTTTTGCCTTCCCTCCTTCTGATGGAGGGAATATGGACATGGTGGCTGGAGCTCAAATGGCCATCTTGGATCATAAAGTTGAAGCCACGTGCTGATAGTGGCAGAACAGTAAGGAAGAACCCTCAGTCCCCTACCATGGAGTTGCTGTAGCTGCATATTTCTAGGCTTTGGTTATATATGTGAGAGAAATATATGTATATTTTACTTAAGAAATTATTATTTTACAAAATTTAAAAAGATATGTGACCAAATCTAATTCTAATTAAAAAAGACACCAACCTGATCCAATACATCCCCTTTCTCTTAAAGGTAGTCTGAGTTATGTTAATATCACTTGCAAACAAAAAGCTCTGAGTTAGATGTATGGTTTGTAATGTAGTGATGATTACACACACTTATCTTCATTTGCACATAAAACATGTATCCATTCATTCAAACTGTATAGAATATGTTTCCATAGGTAGGTATATGGTATATGCTTGTGTGTGTGTTTGCATGTATGTATGTATGAAGTGGTCCAGAATATTCAGAGGAACATAATTTTTCCAGCTTTGAGAGCAGGCTATGGTAACTATATTAACTTAAAAGGTGGTTTTATTACATGTGTATATGTGTATGTATTTATGTGTGTGTGTGTGTGTGTGTTTTTACTTTTGAGGATGTTGGAAAATATATATTACTGGCCCATATATTAGTTTGCTTGGCCTTAATGAAATCAAAAGTAATTGGTCCACTGGTCCATTCTGATGGTGGCTGTCATTTGTTGAGTCCATTTTGCATGCCACGATCTTCATGTTGAATCCCTTTCTCTCTATGACAAACTTGTGGAGTCAGTGTTTTCACTCCATTTTCCAGGAATGGAAACCAAAGCTCAGAGAGATAAAGAAACTTCAGTAATGTCTGACAACTAAGAAGCAGGCAGAAATTGGATTCTCTTCTCCCTGCCAATTGTTCAATAATATGACAAAACTTCCCAAGCACTTACTATTGCACATTGCTGTGCAAAATATAAATGGAAAGCCAAACCATGACCTCTACCAACAAGGAGCCAGCAGACATAGTAAAAATACCAAACTAAGGAACAGAAAAATCAAGCTCACTATGCTACACCTGCACACTCTTAGAGCCAGGGAGTTCCAAACAAAGGCGAGCTATGTGGGATCAATCGCCTGCAGGGCTCCACTGAGGAAACGGGAAGCTGGGCCTGGCAGTAAGAACGGGGTTGAGAGAGGACAGAATGGACATTTCCTGGGAAAACTTACAAGTGAAAATATGGAGTTGAGAACAAGATCAGCCTGGGTGTGGAACAGTGAAGAAACAGCCAATCAGAACAAGATAAATTGGTCAACAAATGCAGGGAAGTCAGGTAGGGCTGTGGAGTGAGGTCAGTTTTGCAGGGCCCTGAGAATCAACATACTTGGGTGCAAGCCAAAAAGGTTGGAGGTTTGAGTTTGCTCAGAGGTACCTCAGAAGAAAGGCCTGGTGATCTACTGCTGAAAAAATTAGCCATTGAAAATCCTATGAAGCACAGTTCTAGTCTGTCACACATGGGTCACCATGAGTCAATATTGACTCCATAGCGGCAAGTTTTTTTTTTTTTTTTTGGAGAGTCTATGAGAGCCACACGGATTTAAAGCAAGTAACATGTGGTGTCCAGAGAAAACTTCCTTGGTCCTCCTGCAGACATGGCTAGGGAGCCAAAGCTTTTCCATTTCACACTCTTTAAACAAAATGGACATTCCTTGTTGACTCAGGTTTATGATAAATAAAAGAAGAAATTGACTGGCTTAGAGGTTTTAAAACACTCCAGAGTTTGTTTATACAGGAAAAGCTTTTTCAAAGGTCAAGCTTCCGTTGCTGTAATCACCTTTGTATATCTAAGTTCAGTATTCTTCTAGTTCCATAAACAAGCTTAAAATAGGAGTTGATAATACCATCAGATTTAAAAAGGGTAAGAGCTTCACATTTCTGAATCTCTACTGCCAGATGCATTTTTTTTTTTTTTTCCAAGTAAGGTCAATAATGATCTTGGAGAAACTTTGCATTTTATTGAATGGATTTAAGCAATTCACCTGGGATGGCTCCAGCTCCTTCTTGCATAGAGTCTAGAATGAGTCTGTACAAGTATGTGAACTGACATGGGAAGTTGATTATAAATATTAATTTAAAAATAGTTTAACTAGTAAAGAATGTCTTCCTTGAGCATTGTGCTCTTTTAAAAACTATCTACATGGAATCAAATTGACAATAGCAACTTGAAAGAGGAGAAACTGAGGGGCATTGAGTTTATGTTAATGCGGGAGGAACAATTTGGAAAATGTGAGTGAGAACAGTTGCACAACCTGAAAAAATGTAATCAATGTCACAGAATTGTACATGCAGAAATTGTTGAATTGGTATATGTTCTGCTAGGTATATTCTGAACACAAAAAAATAAAATAAATTACTTTAAAAATGCATACTACAAAAGAATACAATTCTGTTTTTAGATTAAAAATATGTATGTAATGCACAAGAAGGGTATATATGGAATATATAGCAGTGGTTTTCTCTAGTGATAAAATCGTAGGGGGGTTTTCTTTTTCTCTTTTGCATATCTGTATTTTTAAATTTTTCCAAAAGAATAATTTTTCTTAAAGTTAGTGTTTAATATATAAGAAATGGATATACATGAGGTGGTAAAAAATGGATATGTTTGCGACAGGATCAGGAAGAGGTTTTTTTCACAATGGCAGAGGAATGAGAAGAATAGTATCAATTATTTTCATTAAAGGAATGACATGATAGTAAAATTATAACATAACTGTTCTTTTATATAAATGGTTGTGGCAGCCTTGGATAAGCCACCTAATCTTCTGGATCTTATTTCCCCATCTACGAAACGAAGACCTGGAAAACAATTGTGTCCCTTCTAGCCTGAAAATTATTACTATGATCGGCACTTTTCTCAACAGTCATGGAACTTGATGAACTAACTCCTTCTTCCACCTTTCCATCTTTATACTCACAGAAGGTTCTGATCACAACCTACAAGCCCAGAAGGGTACCTGTTATCTAAAGGAGTGACCTCAGAGAGGCAGGGGCAGCCAATAGAGTTTCTCTTATAACCTGGAAGTGCCTTAGGCACTGGGATAGTCTCAACTATTGCAGTTGCTAGGGAAAAGTCAAGTTAATTATTGGATTTTCTAGTTCCAGACAGAATTGCATGTTCCTATGTGAATTCTTTTTCACTTTTGTCTCAGGTAACTTCCCCATCCTTGGGTGTTTGCCCAGTAGATTATTCTTTGTCCTTAGAGCCACTGTTTGGCAAGGTTTAGTTCACATGATGAGAGGATAATGAGAAGCCAAGGCCCTTACCCATAACCTAGTCATATTTTTTTTCCTTATGACTTTCCTCAATTGTTATTTCATCTACCATATTCATCCTAATTCTTCCAGTCTTCAAAGTTTACCGTCCGTTTCCTCATGAAGAATTATTCAAATTCTTTTGCTCACACTAATCACTCCTTTGTCAGAGTTTCATTTATTTTCATTATCACACAATTTAACACTCAATTTTACTATCTTCTCATCTGTGTTCTCATCTAATTCTTTGCACAAGCCTTTTCATTGTAGCTGGAACATAAAGACCTCAATAATAGAGACAAAGTCTAACTTCTCTTACTGATCCAGTAATATCTAGCATATTGTTTGGGTCACAGAGGATGGTAGAAGATACTCTTTGATTGATGAAAAGAGTCACCAGTTACTGCTCAGATTTATTTTTACCTAGAACCAGAATCTAAGATAGTACCTGCAACAGATACAGGAAAAGGCCAGCCCTTGGGACTAAAGGTTCAACCTCGTAATATTTGTGATTCAGGAAAGGGGAGCTTTGCCACCACCATTGCAAATACCACTTAATCTCTCTCCCTATATTTCACTAGGAGCCCAGAGAAGATTGTAATAAATTGGGCTGCTTGTAAAAGACTTACAGAAAATGAACTGGCAAAGAAGTAGCATAAGATACCTCCGAATCTCTTGAAAAATCAGAGAAGAGAGAAAAAAGGTCACGGATTTTGGACCATGGTAGAATCAGAAAACTGGAAGATATCTTAGAAATAATATGTGAAATGATCATTTTACAGATGAGCAAACTGAGGCTCAGAGAGTGATTTGCCCAAGGTATAGATAAGTGGCAGAATAAAAACTGGAACCCAGTTCTGACCTGTTCAGTGCTGGCTTTTGCCTACTCTGATTCTGGTTTATTTTTCCTGTACTATTCTGATGAAACAGGATATATTAAATAATTGTACCCATTTCTTAGAAGAGGCAGTGTGTTCTAGAAGAATGAAGTATGTGCAATGGAGCCCCCTTCTCTCCCAGTTCCCATGACACACTGCTTCCTTCTCCTCCTGCCAGTAGCATGGTTCCATTTTTATATTCCACAGCTCTGAAATCACCGTTAAGATTAAAACTAAACAATCCAACCAAAATAACATACCACTAGTCCACCTTTGGGTTAATGTTCAGAATGACTCATGAGGCAATTCCTGAGAACTTAAAACATCCTGTAATATGGTGATGTTTTGTACAAGTGAACTTAAAATCCTTTGTGGAGGTTTTCTAAGCCTTAAAAACATGTTTTGTTAAACAATCTTCTAAAATAGTGTTCTTAACTTAATAAGTTATTACTAAAGTTAAATTGTTGTTACATTAGGTTGTGTGTGGTCCACTGGAAATAGTGTGATCCTCAAAGACCAAGGCAGGCTGACTCTTCTCCAGGACGTGGTGGTGGGAACAACAGTCTGAGACAGCCCATGGTTATTGTACAGCTGACGTGCTAATCACACCATTTGCCTCCACCACTGCAAACACCACCTAACTCTCTCCTGATACTTCACCAGGAGCCCCGTGGAGGCTGGAATAAATCAGGCTGCTTGCAAAAGACTTAACAGAAAGTAAACTGACAAAGAAGTGAATTCAGTGATTGCTTACTGAGATTTTTTGCATGTTTAGAACATTTTAGGGAGCTAAGAAGAGACCCTCCCATTGACCAGTGACTCCTGTTTGCTTGGTTTTGGTGAAATAACAAAGCAAATTATCTAGGCAAGTCCTGGTTCAGAACATTGTATACCCTACATGGTACTTACTGAGTAGTTGGTTTCACACTTACAAAATAGAACACTGATTGTATTTCTTCATGAACTGAGTCAGTAAGTCAGCACTCTGTGAGTCATCATGGTAGGGACAAATAGCAAGCATTTTGTTTTTCCCGTTGAATCTCCAGTGGTGGGTTGAAAAAACTTTCAGAGGGAAGAATAGACAGTTCCCAGGCAAACATTTCAGAAATGGAAACTTTTCCCTAATTAGCTAAAAATAGCATTCTTTACCAGGCTCTTTGCATTAGTTCTAATCCTTTTCCAAAACACAGGCTATGGCTATTACTATCCCTGTCACAGATGAGAAAAGTGAAGCTTGGAGAGTTTGCCTCTAGTAAATGATGGAGTTGAGTATGATGTTCACATGTCAAAGCTCCTGAATTTTCCACATATATTACTGTTTTCCTTACACCAAAAATTAAATAAAAAACCAGATCCGCTTGATTGTTGTTCACTCACATGAAGAAAAAAATTGTAAGGAACTAAATACATCCCACTTTCAGACCAGAACAACTTAAAAAACCTCCAGCAGCTAAAAAACTAAACTCGAGCAACTCTCTTATCAGTGAAGTAGGTTTGGTCAATGCAATGCATGCAGATATGGTATACAGAGCTCTTTTTAAGTTTCTAGTAAGCTGTATAAATACCCCTGTTTTTGGAATTGCAAAGTTTATGGTAAGGATTAGCTTTCTCCTTTTCTCTTTGTGCTAAAGCTTTTTATACACAATAACAGTATCTCCCAAACTGTATTGTTAATAGGTGTCTTAGCTATCTAGTGCTGCTGTAACAGAAATATCACAATTGGATGGCTTTAACAAAGAGAAGTTTATTTTTTCACAGTCTAGTAGGCTAGAAGTCCAAATCAAAGGCACTAGCTACAGGGGAAGACTCTGTCGGCTCTGGAGGAAGGTCCTTGCCATCAGTCTTCCTCAGGTCAAGAAGCTTCTCAGCATAATAACCTTGGCTAGGGTCCAAAGGACACACTCTGCTCCCAGTGTTCCTTTCTTGGTGGTATGAGGTCCCCATGTCTCTCCTCTCACTTCTCTCTTTTACATCTCAAAAGAGATTGGCTTAAAATACTATCTAATCTTGTAGATCTCATCCATGTAACTGCCGATAATCCATCTCATTAACGTAATGTGATAGGATTTACAACCCAAAGGGAAGGAAATCACATCAGATGACAAAATGGTAGACAATCATACAATACTGGGAATCATGCATGGCATGGCCAAGTTGACACATGTTTTTGGGGAACACAATTCAATCCATGACAACAGGTATACAGAGAAAGGGAAAAGCTAAATTTAAAATAAGCTTAAAAAGCTGGAATACATGTAATACATATTAATCTGCTTCAGGGCTTCACTAAGACTTTACAATGTTTACAATGTTTATAAAGTGGTTCCCATGTATATTTGACCATGACCAAGCAACCTTTGAAGGAGTGCGTCTATGACTATCTAATGTCTACTGAAACACTGCCCGCTACAAGAATTTCAAGTTAGTGCCTTGTAGACCATAAAGCCTTGGGATTTTCAAATTTTGCAGGATTGAGGAAGTTGTATCTATGACTGTGAACCTTGTGACTAAATTATTAAAGAGAATATTCCAAAATGCACTAAATGGAACTCTATTAAATAAAAATAAATGCAATACAGTGCTTGCTGAAGAAATGAATGATACGCAAATTAGCCCTCAACTTAACTGCACCTAACCTTAAACAATGGACATTTTGCTTGACTTCATTATGTTCTTTCTGCCTTCGGCTCCTGCACTTGCTGTTTACTCTGCTCTATGCTCTGCCTCTAGGTCTTCCATGGCTGACTCTTCCTTAGCACTCAGAATTTTTCTGACCATACAGCCTAAAGTTCTTTTTGCCTTCTTCCCATTTCTAGAATCAACTTCTTCATATAATCCTGCTTAATTTTCCTCATAAACCAAACCCACTGCCATCGAGTCGATTCCAACTCATAGCAACCCTATAGAACAGAGTAGAACTGCCCCATAGTGTTTCCAAGGGATGCCTGGCAGATCTGAACTTGGTTAGCAGCCATAGTACTTAACCCCTATGCCACCAGGTTTTCCGTTTTCCTCATAGCACTTATGATTATCTGAGATCTTGTTAATGTATTTACACTTAAAAAGTGAGCTTCGTGCAAGTTGGGTCTTACTCATATTCTTGTAGTACATATTATTCAACATTATTATTCAGTGTGTACTAGACCCTAGACATCAGTGGCTAGTACATCTTGAATAAATTAAATTTGTATCATTCATTAACGTATTCATGTATTCATTCGTTCACTCAACAAATATTTGCTGAATACTTTCCATGAGCCAAAAACCATTCTGATTCTGTATGCAACAGTGAGTACGACAGCTATCAATTCACTACTCAAATTGCTTGTACATTGCATTTTTTTTTTTTAATTACATAAGACTGCATTCCTTTGGGGATTTATTTTTTTAATGTTGTAGTTATTATTTTAAAAAAATTCTCAAAACTACTTTTCCCAATTTTGTAAACATGAATTTTCATATGACTTGTTTTTGTTGTAGTTTTTTGTTATTTGTTTAAAGTAGGAGGGCCAAAAAGCGTATGCATCTCACCTCATCTAATCCTGACAACCACTATTTGGTTTGGAGACATTACCTCCATTTAACACATGAGGAAATTTAGATTATGAAAATACCTTGCCCAAGACACTTACTTAATAGATAGGCAGTGCCTGAATATAAACCCAGTAGGTTGAAACCAAAGCCCACACCTGCTGGTTGTGTGTGTGTGTGTGACATTAGTATAGTCTAATGATTATTAATAGAGGAAAAAGCTAGAAGCATGCAAAAAAAAAAAAAAAAAAGATTTAAGACAATGGACTCTTGGGTCCCATTCTGTAACCATATGAATTCTCTCTGATTCATTGCACTTTTGCTCCTTTTCCAAGCTCTGAGCGATGCATTGTGCTCCCTCTCAAAGATCCTGTCTAGGCTGTAAGCAGGTGCCTGCGCCACCTCAGAGGTAGTGACTTCTGTTTTCTGACATCTACTGTCTTCTCAGTAAGAACAAGTCCTGCAAATCATTACATGGATTCTGCAAAGGGAAGATAAATCCAACAAAGGAGCTGAAGGAAATCAGAGAACAGAAGAAGATAAGGAGAATAAAGGCAAGTTCGAAATAAGTTAAATTTAGAAAGCCTCCACAAATCACTTGGCATTCCATTGTTCAAGTTACAAAATTTGTCTTGTTTTCCAGTAGTACAAGTTCTGTCACTAACTTGGTGTGTGACCTGAGCAGTTTTCTTCGCCCTTCTGTGGTCAGGTCTTTGTTAACCAAAGGAGTCTTGGAAAAGATAATCACTGAGGTCTTTCCAGAACTAAATCTCAAGATTCTAATTAAGGGCTGCTGACTGATGACACATTTTGGAGCATTGCACTGGCAAGTATTTTCGGTGCTTGGATCTAATTTAGTATACATTCAACAAATAATTTTTGTGAGGTTACTATGCACCAGACGCCATGCTCAGAATACCATGGTGAGCATCTTTTATCCTGCAGCCCAAATGATTGTTCTAAAATGGAAAGATGACCACATCTCTTGCTGCTCTGGGTAAAATCCAACACCCCTTAATAAAGATCTTCATAAAGTGGCCTCTGCTGGCTCATCTCTCCAATATCATCTTACTACACTGACCATCTGTCTTAGTTATCTAGTGCTGCTATAACAGAAATACCACAAAGGGATGGCTTTAACAAACAGAAATTTATTTTCTCATAGTTTAGGAGGCTAAAAGTCCAAATTCAGGGTGCCAGCTTCAGGGGAAATCTTTCTATTTCCTTTGGCTTCTGGAGGAACGTGTGTGTCGATCATGACAGCCTCTTCTCAGCCGTGTCCATAGGCAGGCCTCTCTCTGGCCCTTGATCCCTCTACCACTCAAGCTACTTGGCTCAGCCTCTGTCTTGCTCAAGCAAGTGTTACAAAGCTCTTTAGCTCCACCGATAAGTGCCCAGAACGCACCCCACTTCACCAGGAAGTGTCCTGCCCAAAGGTACTCAGCTCTTTCTCTCTCCATGGGTCTGCTCCCACGCCATCTGGTGTCGGTATCCTGGTTCTGTGGCCACCATTTCTTTGCCCTTGATTCTTGCCGTCTTACACTGCCACCCCTGGGTGTTACAGTTCTCTTTGTGTGTCTCCTGGTTCCAGGGGTTTCTCAGCACAGGGATTCAGGGTCCACTCCTGTCTCTCCTTTTATCTCTTGTAAGATAGTAAGTGTGACTCAAGCAAGGGTGTGGGTTGAGTAGTGAAGAGTGGTGACTCAAGATACATCCCACCCTGATCCTGCCTCGCTAACACATGTTGTTATTAGGTACTGTTGAGTTGGTTTCGACTCATAACAACCCTATGTACAATAGAACAAAACACTGCCCAGTCCTACATCATCCTCATGATCATTGTTTTGCCTGAGCCCACTGTTATGGCCACTGTGTCAATCCATCTCATTGACGGTCTTCCTCTTTTTCACCGACCCTCAACTTTACCAAGCATGATATCCTTCTCAAGGGACTGGTCCCTTCTGATAACATGTCCAAAGTATGTGAGATAGAGGTCAGGATTTACAACACACAAAATGGAAGATAATAGAATAATTACATCAGATCACAAAATACACGACCCTAGCCAAGTTGACACATATTTTGGGGGGACACAACTCAATCTATGACACCATCCCATCCCTTTCTTTAGAATTTCCAGCCCTAGGGAATTTATTTTTGTTTCTTAAATGCCTTGTGTTTTCTTTCACAGATAGCTGGAATACTATTCAATCGGTTGACTCCTTATTATCCTTAATTCTCACCTAAAATGCCCCGTCTCTCAGAAAGTCCTCCATTGTCCCCAGCTGGATTCAAAGTCATGGTTTAAGGATGATGGAGCAGAGAGCAGGAGTTGAGTCCCTGATGAGAATCCTGTTGACGTCGAGTTGATTCCAACTCATAGTGATGCCATATGACAGAGTAGAACTGCCCTATATGGTTTCTAAGGCTGTAATCTTTACAGGACTGGATCACCAGGTCTTTTCTCCCATGGAATGGCTGGTGGGTTCAAATCATGGACCCTTCAGTTAGCAACTGAGTGCTTAGCCACTATGATGCCAGGGTTCCACCTGATGATAACAAAAAAAAAAAAAATTTTTTTTTTTTTTTTTTTTGGATAATACAAGGTGTTAATCCAGTTCTGGACTGCTGAGTTCTGACTTCCTTAATGTAAGATAATAAGCCCTTGAGTGTTTACATTGCTGTTATTTTGGGCTTTTCCATTATGTGCAGCCAAATATAATCCTAATTGATGAAATAAGTATATATTTTTAGTACCAAAAAAAGTGTATTTTGAAAGAACCATTGAGATTTGTCTGACTCTCAAAGAACTGAAAAAGTGGCAAAGTAAGAAGAAAAAACTAATAAAGAAGAAGAAAAGAAGAGGATGAGAAGGAAGAGTAGGCAGGAGAAGGGGAAGCAGAAACAGAAAAAGAAAAAATAAAAACAACAACCATAGAGCCTCAGAGTGATTCACTGAATCCCTGAATCCTGCTGGCAGACTGAGGAAGAGAGCAGAGTGGTGGATGGAAGGTTTTTTTTTTTTTTTTTTTTTAAAATAGGTCAGGCCTAAAAGTGGCATCCTTCACTTTTGCCCACATTCCATTGGTCAGAACTCAGTCACATGGCCACACCTAATTGCAAAGGAGTCTGAGAAATGTAATGTTGCTATATGGCCAAGAATAAAGGTGAACCACTTTAATGAACAAGTTTTTGGAGATCTTAAGAGAGATAAGAGAATGCTTCTTGTTCAGCAAAGGAAAGTCAGAAACAGAAGGAAGTAGAACTGTGTGGAAAGGGAAAAGATACAAAGCAAAGAGTCTGCAGTTTCTCCTTTGATTTCCTAAGATGAATGGAGATATGGATAGCAACTTTAAAATAGGCTGAAGCATGCCTCAGACCTCTTCTGGGTTCTGGAAGAGCTAGATAAGATGCCCTCCCCTGAGGGGTGACACAACTTCGGCCAGTCTTGAATTTTGACAAGAGCAGGAATTTCAGCATCTGTTACATTTAATGATATTTGTGCTCTATTATTGTCTGTAAATTTCTGCATTTAAATTTATTCATATAATCTTACAATAAGGCTGCCCATCTCGTATTTTAGAAAGTCCCAGGAATGCGTATGTGCATGCATGTTGGTGGGTGTGACGGCTGATTATGGAAAAGAGCAAATAGTGGACTGGAATATGGTAGTGAGAACAATATTTCATAGGAACTAATTGTCTGGGAGAATGTGTGTAAGGCTGAACAGACTTCATTTCCAGCTACACTACCAAGAATTATAAATGGTAGTTATCATCTAGTGGTGCTTGTTTTATTGGAAATACATCCAAATTCTGTAGCATCTACCTGAACCATCTACTTACTAAACATCAGCTTTGAGGGCTGACCTTGAATTAATGGAATGTTAATGGAAGTTAGTGAACATTTTCAGAGTGAAATCACAGAAACATCCTGATAGCATAGCTAACGAGCTGAGCAACAGGAATACTTTTGTTACTGTTTAAGTCTCCTTCCTCTGATTATACGTTATTTGTCCTGACAGTGACATTGATAGAAACTGTGAAAACATTTAGAGATGACAGATTTTTAAAGTAAGAATTTAAAATGCACTAAATAGCCCTTTTGATGAACAGCACTGTTCCATGATATTTAAGAAGACTTAGATATGACTCGACGGCACTGGGTTAGATATGGTTGGGTTCATAAATCACTGAAAGAGATGACTGCCTATTAAATGGTTAGTCATATGGGAATTTGAAAGCCATCAAGGTGTTATATGGAATCTCTGTAAGACTCACTCATTTGGGATAAAGTACTGACAGTGACTACTGAAGGGGCAGTAAAGATAAGGGTTAATTTAAGTGCATGAATTCTGCAGTCAGAATGCCTGGATTGAATCCTGAATATGCCATCTGGCTTTAGGCAGATTACTCAACCTCCTGACTCAGTTTCCTCCTTCACAAAATAGAAGTAGTGATAGTACCCATCTCTCCTTAAAAGAGAGAATGGTGAGACTGTGGCTCCACTTGCTTCGAACAAATCATCAGGAAAGACCAATTGCTAGAAAAGGACATCATGTTTGGTAAAGTAGAGGGTCAGCAAAAACAAGGGAAACCATCAATGAGATGGATTGGCACAATAGCCACAATAGACTCAAGCTTGCCAATGATCATGAAGATGGGACAGGACTGGGCAATGTTTTGTTTTGTTACACATAAGGTCACCACGAGTCAGAGCTGACCAGACAGCAACTAACAACATCGACAACCTCATAGGGAAGTAAAAGGTATACAATGTTAGAAGGGTTCTTGGAAGGGATATAGTCTAACTTCTCCACTAACCAGGACAGACTTTAGACTTGTCTTTTTTTTTTTTTTCCTAGTGCCTGGCACTCTCTTGGTTCATTATAAATGTTGAATGAAGGAAGGGAGGAAGGAATGAGCAAACATTTGAATGGATATCCTCAAAGATAGTCTCTAGCTTTCCATGAAACAAGCTTGAATTAAGATCTAAAGAGTATTTTTTTTAAAGAGCATAGCAAAATCTAAATGCATAGAGTCTTACAAATTGGATTATCATTTTGGGGCTCACTTAGAAATATTTTTATGAATCTTAGTCCATGTATGTTTCAGATCCTGACCAATGGGAGATATTGGAGATACTGCTGTATTTTTATTTTATTTTTTACTTGTTTTTCCTTTTGGCCAAATGACAAACTAATACAGCACGGGAAAAGAATGCTGAAAATGCAGCCTGAGAACCAGACAACTTTTATATTTGCTGTTGGTCTCCACCTCCCCAAGAAAGAACATTTTCATGGAAAAACCAGCCCTAGGATTCATTGAGGCTGCTTTGACAGCAGAAAGCAGAGGGGGCAGAGACTTCTAAAAATTTAGTTTTAGAAAAGAATTAAAGTTATTCACAGCAAGCTGACCCGGTGTCAGGGAAGATGCTTGTTCATTTAAAGCCGCAAGTGAGTGTCAGGGTGCTCACAGCTGAGGCCCCGGCAGGACAGGACAAGCCAAGTGGCAGGGCTTACAGCTACGGAGAGAAACACAACTGGGTTTCATAACAAGTGACAGCCAGGAGTTTCCTAGGTCTAATAGTGCTGAGAGCCATAGTGAATATTGACTTTAATTTGCAGGGAAATTTAAGAGAGAAAGTTGATACAAAAATGTTTCATCATGATCGTATTGCATATCTATATGACACTTGATAATTAACAAAGTTCATGAAGTGGTTCCATCTAAACACAAGGGCGAGGTAGCAGGCATTATTATTCCTGTTTTATAGGTTAAGAGGAGTCCCTGGGTGGTGCAAACAGTTAACATGCTCTGCTGCTAACTGAAAGGTTGGAGAGTGCAGTCCACCCAGAGGCACTTTGGAAGAAAGGTCTGGCAATCTATTTCTGAAAAATCAGCTGTTGAAGACCTCACGGAGCACGATTCTACTCTGACAGACATGAGGTTGCCACGAGTCAAAACTGACTCAACAGAAACTGGTTTTGTTTTTTAAAGAAGTCCTTGTGGGTCAACGGTTAAGCACGCAGCTGCTCACCAAAAGGCCATTGGTTCAAACCCACCAGCCACTCAGCAGGAGAAAAGACCTGGCGATCTGCTCCGGTAAAGATTGCAGCTTAGGAAACCCCGTCTGTCCTATAGGGTCGCTAGGAGTCGGAATCCACTCCATGGCACACAACAACGACAAGGTTACAAAACTGAGGCTGGGAGAGGTCAAGTAGTAACAGAGCTAGTAAATGGGTGGGCCAGAATTCAGATAGAGAGGTTCGATTCTGAATGCATGTTCTTTCCACTGTTTCATGCTGCCTCATCATGTATTCTTTTCACTACAAAAGATTCAGAAAAGCTTAGAGCTGGGACTTAATTACCCCACAAATTCATGTGTGTACAGCAATCGCAGAATTCGAGATGTGAAGGGGTGAGAGGACTTTAGAGTTCCTCTAATCTAGTCCAACCTTCTCATTTTACAGAAGAGAGAGCTAAGACCCAAGAAGGTCTGACTCGGCTGTGCAACACGGACTCAGTTTTAGAGCTTTCCCCTCTAAACCCCACTCTTCAGTCCAGGGGGGAAGGCCTCCAGTCTTTACCCTCAGCTCTGTCAACAGCAGAGTGGCTGCTGTCTTTTCAGTGTTGCAAAGACAAACATTACCCTGCAGCTCTTTTTCCTTGGTGACAACTGTGCTTCCATTTTCCCTGGTGGGGAAATGGATTGAAGAAATACAATTCCACCCCCTATTTCCACCAGTGCAGGCAATAGTAAAACAAGCATCCCATAGTTCTTTCCTGAAGTCACTCAGCAAGCTATTGTAAAGAATGTCAAGAAGCTTGCTTTGTGAATCAGTTCTTCACATTTCTTGGAAATGAGGACCGAAATCAATATTTCCTTATAGAATTTGGTTCTCATTTGTTCTTGAAAGAAAGCAAAGCGTGGAAAATGCTTACAAAATGCCAAACACACGGTAAGAATCAATAAAACCCATTGCTGTCCAGTTGGTTCTGACTCATGGAGACTCACTGGGTAACAGAGTTGAACTGCTCCATAGAGTTTTCTTGGCTGTAATCTTCAAGGAGGCAAATCACCAGGCTTTTATTCTATGGCACTGCTGGGTGGGTTCCAACCACCAACCTTTCGGTTTGTAGTCAGGCACACACTGTTTGTGCCACCCAGTTTATTATTGTTATTAGCATTGACTTATGATCATTATTATTTTTAACTTATATCATCACTATATCAAGATATAAAAACCTTAAGAAGGCCTAATACAGCAATTTAATTGTTTTGTTTATTCTTTGCTGCATTAGAAATGTAACTAATTCTCATCAGCTGTGGCGTCACTAGGGTTGGTGTCACTCAGTGCAGTAACTCATAGTCACCCCACCATGGACCTCCTCCTGTACCAGCTCATACAGAATCTTTAGTAATGCTTTTTTGTACTGTTATTTGTAAATCATAATTCCTATATATCACTCCTTCTTTTCCTTTAGTTACTACTTCATTCTCAAAAAAGTTATTGATACAGGTTCACAAATACTAATTACCACAATATTGTAGCTAAGACATCAGAAAATATGACAAAAGCTGCAACTATATAAACACGGGCCGCAAGGAGAACAAACAGTGCGTGCTTGTAGCGTGTGCAGGCGAAACCACGTGATTCGAAGCATTCTCGTAATTGGGTAATAATGACAGCTCTGCCCGAAGGGCATTGGAAGGTTCAAAAAGTATATTAGCATAGAGTTTTAGCCTTGTAGGTATATTGGTACATGTAAGCTGGGCTTATGAAAAATGTTTTTGTTGTTTAACTAGAGGGGTATTTTTATAAAAAAAATAATAAATTTCTGTGGAAACACTGCACAAAAATTTTATAGACAGTCATGCTCTGACAGTATCACCTAGTGCTGTCCAAACCGCCCACCCTGAACCCTCCCAGTGACGTCACAGCTCATACCTTCTTGGAAGGATTTTAAATTTAAGCTGTATCTGCCCATACAATTTAGGTAGGCTGTGGATTTTACGAGCCACCCAGGTCAACAATTTAAAGAACAAGATTTGAACTTCAGGGATGCCAGTGAAGCTTGGAGAAGCAGAGGGCAGAGAGATGTTCTCTCTAGACCAGAAGAGGTTCCAAGAGACTGACAGGCATGAGAGGGCTGAGCCCAGGAGGTCTAAGCCCTCGAAGTGTCGGGTGGTGATGTGAGACCCAGGAAGTCTGGGCAGAAGGAAATGCAAGTCTGGGGTTCCTAGCCATGGTAAGGGGGGCACAGAAACCATAAGGAGTCATGGCACTTCAATGGGCAAAGATGCTTCCAAAGGCTGACTTGAGACAGTGGTAAATAGAGGCACATCTCCCTTTTTCTAGGCACAAGGCAACATCCCCCATCCTTTGGTGAAGCTGGGAGAGAGGGGAACCCCTAGGAATTACTTGTTCAGAATTTCCAGCTGGTCCAAAGAACAGGACCTCAGAATCAGGAATTGTGATGCTTTATAGAATATAAATTTGCATATCTGTTTTGTGTTCTAAGAGTCATACTACCACATTGCTTATTTCTTACAAAAGCCTTTTTTAAACAGTTTTATTGATATCTAATTCACATACCATACAATTAGCCCACTTAAAGTGTATGCTTCAAAAGCTTTCAATATATTCACAGAGGTGTGCAACCATCACCACAATCAATTTTAGAACATTTTCTTTGCCTCCTAAGCTCCACAATCCTTAGCTGTCGCACCCAACTTCCCCATCTCTCTCCCCCTTCCAGCTCTAGGTAGCCACTGTATATACTTTCTGTCTTTGCAGATTTGCATTTTCTGAACATTTCACATAAATGGAATCATACAATACGTGATCTTTGTGTCTAGCTTTTTTCACTTAGCATAATGGTTTCAAAGTTCATCCACATTGTTGGTTGTATCACTACTTCATTTCTTTTTATTGCTGAATAATATTCCATTGCATGGATATAACACATTTTGTTTACCCATTGATCAGGTGGTGGATAATTGGATTATTTTTACTTTTTGGCTATTATGAATAATGCTGCTATAAACATTTGTGTACAATTTTTATGTAGTCATATGTTTTCATTTCTCTTGGATGTATACCCAGGAGTAGAGTTGCTAGACCACATGTTAACTCTATGTTTAACCATTTGAAGAATTGCTGGATTGTTTTCCAAAGCAGCTGTACCATTTTACTTTCCCACCAGCAGTGTATAAGTGTTCTAATTTCTCCACAACACTTGTTATTATGTTTTAGGTTTCATCATGATGATTATTATAGCCATTCAAATGGGTGTGAAATGGTATCTCATTTCATTTTGATTTACATTTCTCTGATGGCTAATTATTCTGATTATCTTCTCCTGTGTTTACTGGCCATTTGCAGATCTTCTTTGGAGAAATGTCTGTTCAAATCCTTTGCCCATTTTTTTAATTGGGCTATTTGTCCTTTTATTACTGAGCTCTTCTTTATATATTCTAGATATAAGTCCCTTATCAGATGTATGATTTACAAATTTTTCTCCTGTTCCGTGTGTTTTTTTCTTCACTTTCTGGATGGTGTCCTCTGCAGCACAAAACTTTTTAATTTTGACAATATCCAGTTGATCAATGTTTTTGTTGTTGCTAGTAGTGTTGGTGTCATATGGAAGAAACCATTGCCTAATCCAAGGTCACAAAGATATACAGCTATAATTCTAAGGATTTTATAGTTGTAGGTCTTACATGTAGGCCTTGATCCATTTTGATTTAATTTCCGTATATTGCATATATCCCTTTCCCTCCCCCTCTCTCTACTCCTCTCCATCCCTTTCGTATATTCTTTGGCATGTGGATATCTAGTTGTCCCATACAATAGCCTTTTCAGTTAAGATTATATCATGCCCATTTAACTTGTGAAGAAACAGAGGCTCAGAGGAATAACGTGATTGGCCTACTATTACTTATGGAGCAAAATGGCCAAGCTAGAATTTGAATTTGAGTCTTCCAATAATATAATCAATGTATTTTTTCCTGTTATACTACAGTTGCCTCCCTGCTTCCTATTTCCACTCACAGAGAGGCCTAAACATCAACATGAATGTGTTGCCCTATTTTGAATGGTTGTTTTCTTCCAAAGGTAGAGGAAAATAAACTCTTTGAAATTAGTTCTCACATGGTTAGTCTCATCTGTTAATAAGCAGAACAAGGAACACTGCATTAGACTTGATGAAAGATGTCTTATGCATTCCATGACTCAAATTAATCAAATACACAGTGGCCAGTTAAAAGGTCTAGAGGGAAAGAATGAATCACTTTGTTTGCTTTAAGACAGACTTATTTCACACTGAGGTGATTAAATGAAGAGAGAAAGCAATTAAAAAATATGTTGATTGTCATGCAGGAAAACGTCTTCAATTCTGTAATATATTCAAATAGAACTGAATATCCTCCTTAAACTAATACTTTTGCATAAGAAATTGATTAGTAATTTAATATCAACAAGATTTTTTTTTTTATTAAACAGAAACAAAATTTCAATTTGATGATTGATTTGGTTAAAGTCATCAGATAATAATAAAATCTGCATTTGTGTTACATTTACCAGCCCTGGTGGTGCAGTGGTTAAGAGCTACAGCTGCTAACCAAAAGGTTGGCAGTTCCAATCCACCAGCTGTTCCTTGGGAACCCTATGGGGCAGCTCTACTCTGTCCTATAGGGTCACTTTGAGTCGGAATCAACTTGATGGCAATGGGTAGGCACTGTACTAGAGTACTACGTTAAGCCAATCGGCACCCTGAAAAGTGGGCTTTATTAGTTTCATTGTAGTCCCAAGGCTTCAGGAGGTTGAATATGGTAACTTGCAAAAGGTCTCACCATTAGAAAGTGGCAGAGTTGGATTTTGAATGCAAGTAGTGGATATCAACATGTCTATTCTGAAGCTCTATGTTCTACTGGCTGCACTTAAAAGCATAGTGCCTAGTACAGTAGGTGCTCAATAAATAGTGTATATTGTTGTTGCATGCTTCCTACATGAGTTAGCAACTTAATTGACTGGTTTGGGAATTATTTTGTGTGGGAATTCTTTTCTATTTAATAAACTAATTGCTCAGCAAATAAAGTACAATAACCGCCACCATATAATGTTGATAGAAATGTTATGTTATGCCTTTAAAAAATGTTATTGCATAACATATCCATAAAACCGTTTTAGTACAATCATACTGACACTCTTGAGCTGGTATGCAGCATGCCGATGTGTGTTTCTCTAAATGAAATCGGGTTAGAGAAGAGAGAGCTAAAGGTATAAAAAAGAACAGGAATCAAAGAATTTCACTTTGGAGATTGTTCAGGTAGGCTAGGTTACGCTGTTGTAACAAACATCAGTGTTTCTCTCTCACACTTCATGCCTAATGCAGGTTACAGGAGGAGGGTAGGGTGGTGGCAGGCACTCTGCTCCTCACTGACGCTCAGTGACCCCGGCTGATGGAAGCTCTGCCTTCTCATTGCTGATAGTTCCCCAGTCACACCAGAGGAAGAGGTGAATAAGAACAATTTATACTTATACATCCAAGTTTCAGCTTAGACTTGATACTCATCACTTCTACTTACAGCTTATTGGCCAATACTAGTCACATGCCCCAGCCTAACTGCCATGGCTCTGGAAGATGTGGGGAAGTACCTGTGAGTGTCACTGGGTATCACATCTACCCCCATTCAGAGGACAGTAAGTATCTCTGCCACGAAGTTTATCTAGCCTGGGATCTTTCCAAATGTGCTTCTTTGGCCTCTAGGGCTCTGCAGAGGTGTATAGTGGGTTCTGTAAACAATGAAGTATAGTCAACTAAATGATGAAAATGAAATCTTCCATCTGGATTTTTATCAGTTTTGACTGCCTTTTTATTAGGGAACCTACAAATTAATTTGTTGTGGAAAGAAAAATTCTGCTGCCAAAAGATGTTGAAAATCAACTCACCTGTTTCATTTTTCTGCCTTCAAGGAATCATTCATTTAAACCATCTCACCCAGAGGGTTGTCTTCACTTGTCACTGAACATCCTCCAAGGACACATAGCATGACGTTTCTCCCAATTAAATGTTCACTTCTTACGCAGTGAAGTCACAGTGTTAGGCTGGTATCTCTAATTATGTATGATGCTTACAAACATGTCTATCTTTCACAGCAATGAAAATAAATCAATCAAAGAAAAGTTCACATAAAACCAGAAGCAAACACTGCACCCCCTCCTCTAGGCCCTATTTCCCCTTATTATAACTTTTTCCCAAACTCCAAGTCAGCTGAAAACAGAGCTTAAACTAAGGTTATTTGATATCTAGCTAGTCCCCATCTCCTCCAGAAGAGAAAACCTATGTATCTTCCTTACTGTATGGTTAACTGGGTCTCTAATCACCAGGGCTATTGTTGTGACAGAACAAGGTAGAACGCTACTCCACAATGATACCAATGGCTGTTAATAGATAATTCATGCTATAATACATAAGTAGAATTGAAAATATTTGTTCAATATTTGCATTTATATGTCCTTACTAAAAAGATGGAAACCCTGGTGGCATAGTGGTTAAGTGCCACAGCTGCTAACCAAAAAGTTGGCAGTTCGAATCTGCCACGCGCTCCTTGGAAACTCCATGGGGAAGTTCTACTCTGTCCTATAGGGTCACTATGAGTCGGAATTCACTTGACGGCAGTGGGTTTGGTTTTTTTTTGGTTTTACTAAAAAGATATATATATATCTTTTCCTTTTTTTTAATCAGGGACTTTTCTTAAAACAGTGAATGGCCCCCATGAAATCTGCTAGGTCTGGTTCGCCGCCGCCGGTGGATCGCACAGTTCACAGAAGGCAAGGGGTGTGGCCTGGAGAAGGAAGCTAACAAGGAAGGGAACTGAGACACACAACAGGACTTCTTTTCCACTTCCCTTTCTAATGTAGGCTAAACAACAAATTTACCACTTTTTCCCCTAAGAGTTAAGAGAAAACCACAAGTGGATTATGATGACCACAGGTCAAGGGTGCTGCTTCTCGTACACATTTTTCTCTTCAAGAAGGATGCAGTGCTGTTTAGTGTTATGAAGACATGTCCTAGAGCTACACTTACTGAGTTCAAATTCTGCCGTTGCCACCAAGTAGTTGTGTGACCTCAGGTACATCACTCGGCCTCTTTAAAGTTGGTATTCTCATTTGTAAAGTTAAAAAAAAAAAATGCCCTTTAACTGACTCTAACTCATGGCAACCCCTACTGTGGTGACGTCACGTGTGTCAGAATAAAACAGTGCTCCACAGGGTTTTCAATGTCTGAATTTTCAAACGCAGACCACCAGGACCTTCTCCTGAGGCAACTCTGGGTGGACTCAAACCTCTAACCATTTGCACCACCCAGGGACCCCCATTTGACTCATAGGGACCCCACAGGTTTTCCAAAGCTGTAAATCTCTACAGAAGCAGACTGATGCATCTTTCTCCCGAGGAGCCTCTGGTGGTTTCGAACTGCTGACCTTTCATTTAGCAGTCAAACACTTTAACCACCAAGCCACCAGGGCTCATTTGTAAAATAGGAGCAATAATAGAACAATTGCACTATCGTGAGAATGAATAAAGGGATGTAAGCCGTGGGCTTAGCGAAGTACCTGGCACATAGTAATTGCTCAAAGGATAAAAGCTCGTATTATTGTTTTCAAGAAAGTAATAGACATTTTGTTAAGAAAATAGTTAATATAATTTCCATCTTGTCAGTAACTACTAAAAGCCATTTATTAAAATACCAAAAAATAAGATTTTAAAACTAACATCAGCAAACTTCTAGCAAGTTAATTTGGAATGCCCAAACCCAAAGCTAATGGAAAAAGATGAAGTTTGTTCTAGAAGTTTTTAAAACAAAAAGATAATGATGAGAGCTGGGTGTCGCAATCTACTCCCAGTCTGGACACTCACATGAGATGACCACAGGCTCAAGTGCCACTTCATTGAAAGGTGTGGGGACCAGGTGCACCTCACTTGTGAGTGCTACCAAGAGTTCTCTGTTGTCAGGTGACCTTGAGTTGATTTTTGGCTTATAGTGACCCCATGTGTCACAGTAGAACTGCCGCATAGGGTTTTCTAGTCTGTAGTCTTCATGGGAGCAGATTGCCAGGTCTTTCTTCCCCAGAGCCGCTGGGTGAGTTCAAACTGCCAACCCTTTGGTTAGCGGCCAAGTGTTTAACCACCGCTTCACCAAGGGCTCCTTAAGGGGTCTCTATCAGTGTGAAATTCTTAGTCAGAACTCCAATTTAGAAAGTGAAGTGACTATGATTACTCTCTCTTTTTTTCACTTTAAAGTCTTGCCTTTAAGTGAATAGAACTGTTCCCATAAAGATTACAGCCTTGGAACCCTAATGGGAAATCCTACTCTGTCATACGGGGTTGCTCTGGGTTGTAATCAACTCGATTGCACACAATGAGAAAACAACAAATGAATAGAAGCCTCGTAATGCTTATATAATGTTTTGGCAGGTGACGTCCTAATTTAAGTTCTAATGGCCTCTTCTCCCCATTTCCTGCTTTAATTACAAGTTCCCAATGGTACCACCACTTAGTTCTGCAATTCTGTCAGTAAATATAGAAGCTCTTCTCTGCTTCAGCTTGTCCAGTAAAAATTAAATTATAATTTGTGCATATTTCTCTCCTTTGAGCAAGGAAAAGGAAGATTAACTTTTGCTATGACAAGTAAGTGCCACAACGGCTACCTGCACAAAGATGTTCTATGAATAGGTGAGCCTACATTTGTTTTTAAATATGATCAGAAGTACATCCATAATGCCTTTTTCTTCACCTACTCACCACTTTATCCATCCCTCACATGTCCACACTTGAACTTTGTCAGCCCACCCCTAAGGGCTTGTCCTCTGAAATGTGAAATTTGGAGTCTAACTGCTAGCCACAACTTTTTACCCTTCCAGTTCTCTGTTTTACTCCCACTACACTTATTTTTCAACCTCATAGGAAGTCTAGTTCCTCAACCAACCACTTCTTTTGCATCCACTTCCTTCTTTCTCTACCTGACATTCCATGGTTTATCTTCAACCATACTTACCTCTATTGCCCCACATTCATCTGATGGACAAAATCCCAATTTGCATGAATCCAACTTTTCCACCAAATAAAATTCCTGGGGAATTCAACCACAAAACTGCTATGCTTACTAGCTCAGCTCACACTCTGGTTCTCCGCTCACGGAGGGCATCCACTGCAAGGAACGCTGCCAGCAATCAGATGGACAGGGTGATTTAACTTATCATCGTCAGCCGCTTTCTCTCTCCTGCCAGTCCGCTGCCTACTCAATACACCCCTGAATAGTGTAGCTATGGTTGAAAAGATGGAGACCCCGCTTGTAGCAAAGCTGACCTAGCTGCTGCCACTGCTGAATGTCGGACCTACCAGGAGCAAGAATAATGCTACGCTCTTAATATGATACCATCTCTCAAGGGGAGAGGGCAGAAATTCATCCTTCCTGAAACTGGCACCTCTTTCTGATATGTTTGCCTTCCTTGCCTGCAGTGCCTACGTCAGCAGCACGATCAGAGGTTCCACAAGATGCCTGCTGTGCCAACATGGGCTCTCTCATAACATCACCTCTGAACATAGGACCTATTTTATGGCAAAGGACTCTAAAGATGGGCCATGAATAAGAGATTCACTGATATTATCACATATCTGGAAGCAGCTAAGGTGCTATTTTAGGAATGACACCTTGTGAGGTTGGGGTCCTGCACCATATGTATCCAGTGCATTCTACACACACAATCCATCTAATCTAATGGCCAATATATGGTGTTACATTACCAAGAGCTAGAATACACAGGTCTGAGAACAAAGGGGTTGAAATAGGATTGACCCTTCTAACAATTACTTCCAATGAACCACTTGAAGAATGTGTGTTTCCTTTACCTGAAACCTTAGGCTCTGCTAGATTAGAAGTCGTGGTTCCCATGGGAGGAGGGGATGCTTCCACTGCGTGACACAGTAATGTTTCTACTGAAACTGAAGCTACAACCTCCACCTAGTCTTTTAGGGCTCCTCATGCTAGATGGCACTGGGTATGCTAGTTTAAAGTCAGGAAGGATGTGCACCAAGGTTGTATCCTTTCACCATACCTATTCAATCTGTATGCTGAGCAAATAATACGAGAAGCTGGACTATACGAAGAAGAATGGGGCATCAGGATTGGAGGAAGCCTCATTAACAACCTGCGTTATGCAGATGACACAACCTTGCTTGCTGAAAGTGAAGAGGACTCGAAGCACTTACTACTGAAGATCAAAGACCACAGCCTTCAGTATGGATTACACCTCAACATAAAACAAAAATCCTCACAACTGGACCAATAAGCAACATCATGATAATGGAGAAAAGATTGAAGTTGTCAAAGATTTCATTTTACTTGGATCCACAATCAACACCCGTGGAAGCAGCAGTAAAGAAATCAAAAGACACGTTGCACTGGGCAAATCTGCTGCAAAGGACCTCTTTGCAAAGCAAAGATGTAACCTTGAAGGCTAAGGTGTGCCTGACCCACGCCATGGTATTTTCAATATCATCGTATGCACGTGAACTCTGGACTGAAGAAGAAGGGACGCCTTTGAATTGTGGTGTTGGTGAAGAATATTGAATATACCATGGACTGCCAAAAGAATGAACAAATCTGTCTTGGAAGAGGTAAAACCAAAATGCTCCTTAGAAGCAAGGATGGCGAGACTGTGTCTTACATACTTTGGACATGTTGTCAGGAGGGATCAGTCCCTGGAGAAGGACATCAAGCTTGGTAGAGGGTCAGCGAAAAAGAGGAAGACTGTCAATGAGATGGATTGATACAGTGGCTGCAACAGTTGGCTCAAGCATAACAAGGATTGGAAGGATGGTGTAGGACCGGGCAGTGTTCGTTCTGTGGTACACAGGGTCGCTATGAGTCAGAACCAACTCAACAGCACCTAACAACAACAACATGCTGGTAGACCAGCAAAGAAGGGAATTACTACTGTCATGGAAGAAACTGACCTCGATTATCCTAAGGAGATAAAGTTGCTGCTACACAATGGAGAGAGGGTGATCTGTGTCTGAAATCAAGATGATTCACTAGGGCACCTTTTTACTTTCTGGTCTGGTGATAATGTGACAAAAGTAAGACAACTAAGGACCCAGATTCCTCAGGGATGTGGTCTCATCAGGAAAGCAGTCTAGACCAGTTTGAGTGCTGCCTGAGGGCGAGGGAAATCTAGAAAGGGTGGTGGAGTGAGATGATGAATATTCACTATGGCTTCAGAACCAGTTGGAGCAGTAGAGACTGTGTCTCTTTTTAAACTAATCTTTGTGTGTCCTGGGTCTTTAGTAAAGACTGTGACCTGCCACTTTGAAGATCTGGTGATGATTCGACTTAATGTGGAGCATGAGCAGATCTCAGTGGTACAAGGAAGGAGTGGGGAGTACTGGATGCCTCTTGTACCCCCAAGTCCTTAGTCCAAGCCTGATTTTAGCTGCAGTTAACAATTCTGTGCAAGCTCAGACTCACCTCACACTGACTGCCCTAGAATTCTCTGACACCATGAGAACTTGCTCAGTCCACACAGAGAGAAAGCTTGGAAGTGAAGGGTTAATGTTCCCAGGGGTAATGATCAATCAATGGAATACAGAAGCCAGTTGATAAATGCTCCCTCCTACTTTTTGTCCTTCAGGTGGACAATTCTGAGAGGTGTTCTCTATGCTTCTTAGGCAGCACCTGAGATCCCAATGCCACATCTACCTTGATAACACAGCCCTAATACTGGCGTATCCTCTCCCTGCTCCTTCGCTTCGGCTGCCTGGGGGCACCTCCCAAATAAACTATCCTGATGTAAGGGATACACAGGTCCTTTTCCCAGGTTCTGCGTTAAGAAAAAACCCAGGTTAATACATGAGAATGTATTCTATAGTTTAAGTACATAAACATAAATATGACATCTTCAGCTAGGAAAAGAGAAATATGGAACCTTCAAGAAAAAGTTTCAATATGTTCCTCTTATCCTTCATTATTTCAAAGATTAGCCCATCTCCTGTGTCTGCATTCTTTTTTAAAGTGCATACTTGTCAGCTAATATTCATTATTACCAAGAATAAGAAGATAAACAATCAAAATCAAGTTCCGGACTTTTCATTCTCTCCTAGGTGAGCTCCATTAGCCTGGGATGCTGGCAAATTTAGCTGAAGAGGATATTATATGCAAATACAGTGCTTCACTGTGGGCCTCAGCTGTTTGACAGGACGCTCATCCTTAGAACACACTTGCTATATTTAGCAGAACCTGCCAGGTTGAAGAGCCCTGGTGGTGCAGTGGTTAAGAGCTATGGCTGCTAACCAAAAGGTTGCAGTTTGAATCCACCAGCCACTCCTTGGAGACCGTATGGGGCAGTTCTACTCTGTCCTAAAGGGTTGCTATGAGTCAGAATCGACTCGACAGCAACGGGTTTGGCCAGGTTGTGGTCTGCAACTCTCAGGGCTGTTGTGGACTAAACTGCTTTCTTTGGGCCCTTGAGTCTGTAGACCCCTCAGCCTGCTAAGCTAAGCTACAAGCTTCTAGCTAAGCTTCAAGATCATTACATTAGTCTGGAAGACTTAATGTACCCCAAAGTACTTAATGTTCTCCTAGGGAGTTACCTGTTCTTCGGTAGGAAATAGATGACTAAGCAATCATTATCAACCCCATGGGGTAACTGAGCACAGATGAGCAAACAAGCCACAACCATGTGCCTACAAAGCCTACTTACTATGACATAAAGGAGGCAAGCAGCATTTTATTGAATAATATAGGACATATCATGACATCACTGTTCACTCTGGTATTAGTGTCATATGTTTCCCTTGAACACGACAGGATTTCTTTCCTGTATTGCACGGTAAATATTTCACAGTCTTAAAGTTCTCAGCAATAGAATCAAATGTAGTTTTTGCCTTGACATATCATCACGTGTGTTTCTATGCGTTAGCAAAATATTATCTCTGTCAAACTGTAAGTGCAAGCACCTTGAGTCAAGAGTTCTTTCCTCTTGATTAAAATGTGATAAAGGGTTAGCCTAATCACAGTGGCCATAACCACAAAAGGCCAACTTGCTTGTCAGAATCTGAAGAACTTAGAACAGGCAACTACATCAAAGAAGTAGGACTGAGTGCACTAACTGGTTCAATGGACAGTGGAAGTGGGTACCACAACTAAATAACAATTTACCCCAGGAAGCAAGTTGAAGATCTACCCAATATCATAGATAGCCCACAAAACAAATAAGAAACAACCATCATATGACAGACGTAGGGCCCCTAGGCCAAGAGAACGGACTGTTAGAAAAGAAAAACAAGAAAAGGTCACCCAATCATGACCTCAGTTCTTTGTCTTTAACCAGCCATAGTCTATAAGTAATTTACTCATAACGAATCCGTGCCTGTCAAAATTATATAAAAAGCATTTATAGATTATACTTCTTAGGATTTGGGTCTATTTATAGCCTGAGTGCTTATAGCCAGTTTCCCATTTTTGTTTTCTCATCTGTCACAATAAAAATCTCTTCATTGCCGAAGGCTTTGGTGAAAGTTGTTTCTCTACAATAAATGCAAATCAATACATCCATCAACATACATTTACTGAATATTGTCTGCAGAGAATGAGCTGTCGCAGGTATAGTGGATTGCAGAAACGAGCATAAGACATGATCCCTGTCCTCATAGGACTTCGGAAGTTACCATTTTATTCACACGTTTAACATTAGACATGTTTACAATTAAGAATTACTTTAACAGAACTTAAGAGTTCCAAGTGTTAGGAATCATATTAAGAGAAACAGAAATTTTCCAGATATCATTAATTTTTTTAGAGTCTAAGACGGTTCTTTCCAGAAAAGAAATTTAAGTATGCTGTTTTCATAGTGAATTTAATAATACACGAAGATTTTCATTCAAATGATATTATTTTTATTTAAAGCTTTAATCAAGTTATACATGAAAACCAAATTCTAACTTCTTAAGAGATGCCTTTTTTTGTTGTTGTTGTTTTTGGTCATTTAAGTATTTTTTTGTAAACCATCTATTCAGGTCTCTGAAGCAGTGAGGGTGATGTCAGATTCTTTGGTCCACTGTTAAAATACCAAACATATGCACCATTAGGATATTTGATGAACTAAATTCTAAGACAAAGTTAAGCAGCATGCTGCCGTAGAGCTCAGGTCTAGGTGCGATGGCTTCCAGGTTAGCGGATGGTGGCAGATGGATGGCAGTCACTCCTCCTGGAGGCCCTGGCCCTCCTGAGGCCCAGCAAGCATCATTTTCTTTGTTTATACTCAATTCGGCATTGTCCTTCTGGTTGCTGGACACCCACCAAATGGAGAGAACTCTAAAAACAGAAATAAAGAAAAGAAAAATGTAGAAATTAACAGATAGAAGCTAACATTTTTAGGCCTAAGGTTTATTCAATTGTAATTTTCTCTAAAAGGTACAAAGTTTAGGTTTGGAAGGTTGGGGGATGTTTGCATTGAGGAGTTTCACAATGTCAAGTGTCAACTTTAGCTTTCCATTCAAGGAACAAGAAAGGAAGTAAATCCCTTATCATAACAGCAGGCTCTTCACAGTTCCACAGGCCTCAAAGCTATGGGCCTCACAGGCCCCTTTACTTCTTCAGGCTAAAGAAAACCAAAAACCAGACCTGTTGCCACTGAGTCGATTCTGACTCATAGTGACCCTACAGGACAGAGTAGAACTGCCCCATAGAGTTTCCAAGGAGTGCCTATGGATTCAAACAGTCAACCTTTTGGTTAGCAGCCATAGCACTTAACCACTATACCACCTGGGTTTCCTCAGGTTAAAGAGAATACCACAAATAAAGTTTTTTCTACAAACTGGCTCAAAAGCAGCGACTCTTCATTTTTAATCACTGGGTGAAATCAGTATTCCACATGTTTTAAGTGCTTAAGAAACAACATGGTCTTGGTAGTGTGAACCACTATTTACAGTGTATTCGATTATGATCATAATTGTCTTAAAGGATACACTGCAGGTTCCAAATATTCTTCTGATTTTTTTTTTCCCAGTTATTTTTGTTGTTAGGTGCTGTCGAGTCGGTTCCAACTCATACAGACCCTATGCACAACAGAACGAAACACTGCCCAGTCTGGTGCCATCCTCACAAGTGTTGCTATGCTTGAGCCCATTGTTACAGCCACTGTGTTAATCTATCTCGTTGAGGGTCTTCCTATTTTTTGCTGACTCCCTACTTACCAAGCATGATGTCCTTCTCCAGGGACTGATCCCTCCTGACAACATATCCAAAGTATGTGAGACGCAGTCTTGCCATACTTGCTTCCAAGGAACATTCTGGTTGTACTTCTTGCAAGACAGATTTGTTCGTTTTTCTGTCAGTCCACGGTATATTCAATATTCTTCACCAACACCATAATTCAAAGGCGTCAATTCTTCTTCAGTCTTCCTTATTCATTGTTCAGATTTTGCATGCATATGAGGAGACGGAAAACACCGTGGCTTGGGTCAGGCGCATCTTTGTCCTCAAGGTGACATCTTTGCTTTTTAACACTTTAAAGAGATCTCTTGCAGCCGATTTGCCCAATGCAATGCGTCTTTTGATTTCTTGACTGCTGCTTCCATGGGTGTTGATTGTGGATCCAAATAAAATGAAATCCTTGACAACCTCAATCTTTTCTCCATTTATTGCTTATTGAGCCAGTTGTGAGGATTTTTGTATTCTTTATGTTGAGGTGTAATCCATACTGAAGGCTGTTGTCCTTGATCTTCATGAGTAAGTGCTCCAAGTTCTCTTCACTTTCAGCAAGTAAGACTGTGTCATCTGCATATTGTAGGTTGTTAATGAGTCTTCCTCCAATCCTGATGCCCCGTTCTTCTTCATATAGTCCAGCTTCTCAGATTATTTGCTCAGCATACAGATTGAATAGGTACGGTGAAAGGAGACAACCCTGACACACACCTTTCCTGACTTTAAACCATGCACTATCCCCTTGTTCTGTTCCAACAATTACAATTCTGTTTGAACAAGTACAACAATTACAATTCTTCTCCCTAGTTACAAAGGAGCCCTGGTGGTACAGTGGTTAAGCCCTTGGTTGCTAACTGAATGATCATCGGTTTGAACCCATCAGCTGCTCCTAGGGAGAAAAGACCTGACGATCTGCTCCCATAAAGATTATAGCCTAGGAAACCCTATGGGGCAGTTCGACTCTGTCCTATAGGGTCACTATGAGTTGGAATGGACTTGATGGCAGACAACAACAACAGTTACAAACAAGGTGTGATATGTGTGTATGAGGGAGGGGAAGCAGAGAAGGAGATCAGTTTCTTGCAAATAATACAAAAATTGTTGTGTGCTGCCCGAGTTCATTCCAATTCATTGCGACCCTGTATGACAGAGTAGAACTGCCCCCTAGGTTTCCAAGGCTGTAATCTTTACAGAAGCAGACTGTTACATCTTTCTCCTGCAAAGTGGCTAGTAGGTTGGAATTGCCAACCTTTCGGTTAGCAGCCGAGGGCTTAACCACTGTACGACCTGGGCTCTTTTAGTTGAGGCTTAGGAACTTGAAAAAATGTAGCAGCATAAGGGCTTTGTCTTGTCAACCTTTGGGGTTGGGAGGAGATGAGTAGTGAGGAAAAATGGGGTAGCTCCAATTTAGGTGAGCCAGAATGGGCTGATTAGCAAGGAGATTCTTTGGGGAGTTAATAGAATGAGTTGCAAGGCTTCCACAAACCCCATGAAATTCATCCACAATTTTGTGTGTATAAACAGATATGTACTTTTCTAGAAAGGGAATCCACAGGTTTTTGTGTTTCTCAGAATCCATGATCCCCCAAAAAGATAAAAACAAAACAAACAAAAAACCCAGTACGTTAGCAACAAAGTGGTTGCTGTTGCAAGCAAACTGAGGTGGTCTCCTATGAGCACTCACTAGAGAACAGCCCCATTGCCAACATCAGAGCCTTGCTGCCCAATCAAGGCTCCTCAAAAGCTTTGCAGTGTCTCATCACTGTTTGGTTTTGTTTGATTCTTAACGGAACGGACTTGAAATTAAACTAATCTAAGACATTTGGGGGATTTCTGAAGATCCTTTGAAATGAAATGAAACACTGGACCACTGAAAAACTGTATTTGGAAATTCTAGCATTTGATTTTTGTACTATAGTAGGTAAGTTTCCTTGGGGGAACTGATTTCCATGTCTAACTCTGGGGAACCAATGACTGACCTGCACTTAACAACAGAGTGTTGAGAACATCCTCTGGCACCACATCCCCTCCTGTCTCCTACAAACGAACTGCAGTCGGGTCAATTCCAACTTACGGGGACCCCATAGGGTTTCCAAGGCTGCAAATCTCTACGGAAGCAGACTGCCACATCTTTCTCCCTGGAGCCTCTGGTGGTTTCGAACCACCAACCTTTTGGTTAGCAATCCATCACCCTGCACCACCAGGGCTCCTTCCTGTCCCCTATAAGACCTTGGCCATTTGGAGGTCATTTCTTGTGCTTTTTGATCACCTCATTTTACAGTTTATTAAAACAAGTCCAATAATTAAATAATTACAACCAAACTCTCTATTTCTAGAATAACCATTGTGAAATGTAATACTGGATCATGAGAATTCACTTAGACTTGAACTTATACAAACTGAGATAACAGTCTTTAAAAAATGTCCATAGCAGTGTCAAAACAGAAATAGCATGTATGTAAAACAGGACAAATGAAATACAGCTAATAGAATTCTTGGGAACCCTGGTCGCATAGTGGTTAAGTCCTACGGCTGCTAACCAAGAGGTCAGCAGTTCGAATCCGCCAGGCGCTCCTTGGAAACTCCATGGGGCAGTTCTACTCTGTCCTGTAGGATCGCTGTGAGTCACAATCGACTCGATGGCAGTGGGTTTTTAATAGAATTCTTAGCTAGAAATAAACTGTTGCGATAAATCTTGCCTATGGAACTGGTCAAAATTACTGGTTCCCAGGAGTAAGTGTCACGTGGTATTCACAAATGTCATCCTTTCAGTCAGAAAAGGCACTCCCATGCCCTCTTTTAGGTGGGACAATATTTCTATGCTGAGTCAGTCCTGCTCAGAATCGTGACATCTAACTCAGTGGACCAACGAGGAACTAGTATGTGGTATCTTTGTCTGTAAAGCTTGCCCTAATCTTCATTTTGCCAACAAAACTACTCAGCTAAGAACCTTTGCAAAGAGTTTTTGATTTCTCTTTTATTGTAGAATTTTGAGAGTTCTTTATCACTCATAATTACTTGTACTCAACATATAAGTACATAAGACATCCAGGAAAAGTGGTGAAATGTGCATATTTATAACATAATATTTTCTGTTTCACTTATGCTCTTGTATAATTTCTATTGAAATTTGTCACCCAAAAGTTTTATTTCCCCTCCACACACTAGCCTTAGTATATCAAGAGTAAATCAAAGCACAAAATGCAATGTGAGTAGCCCTGACTTTGTAGCGCTTAATTGCTGAGCTTCAGCCTCAGTTTAAACAGCATCTTTTATCCAAAGTTTTCAAAATGGCTACTGAACACCGGAATTAAAGTGGCCTTTCCCTTATTTCCTAGTGTGGTCCCTAGACCAGCAGCATCAGCATCACTTGGAACTTGTTAGAAATGCAAAAAAAAAAAAATCTTTCTTTTTTTTTTTTTTTGTGCTTTAGATGAAGGTTTACAGAGCAAATTAGTTTCTCATTAAACAATCAATACACATCTTGTTCTGTGACATGGGGTTTGTGACATTGGTTGCCAGTCCCAAAACATGTTAATTAACACTTTCCCCTTCTCAACCTGGGTTCCCCATTATCAGCAATCCTGTCTCCTCCCGCCTTCTCGTCCTTGCCCCTGGGCTGGTGCGCCCATTTAGTCTCGTTTTGTTTTATGCGCCTGTCTAATCTTTGGCTGAAGGGTGAACCTCAGAAGTGACTTCAGTACTGAGTTAAAAGGGTGACCGGGGGCCATATTCTTGAGGTTCTTCCAGTGTCTGTCGGATCAGAAAGTCTGTTTTTTGTTTGTTTGTTTTTGTGAGCTAGAATTTTGTTCTACATTTCTCACCAACTCTGTCTGGGACCCTTCATTGTGATCCCTGTTAGAACAGTCAGTGGTGGTAGCTGGGCACCATCTAGTTGTCCCGGACTCAGTCTAGCAGAGGATACGGTAGTTGTGGTCCATCAGTCCTTTGGACTAATCTTTCCCTTGTGTCTTTGGTTTTCTTCATTCACCCTTGTTCCAGATGGGGTGGGACCAGTGGAGTATCTTAGATGGTCACTCACAAGCTTTTAAGACCCCAGATGTTACTCACCAAAGTAGGAGTGGAACATTTTCTTTATAAACGATGTTATGCCAATTGAGCTAGATGCCCCCTGAGACCATGGCTCCCAACTCTCAGCCCAGTAATTTGGTCCCTCAGGAAGTTTGATGTGTCTATGCAGCTTTCATGACCTTGCCTTTGTCAAGTTTTGCTGGCTCTCCCAGTATTGTGTACTGTCTTACCCTTCACCAAAGTTACCACTTATCTATTGTCTAGTTAGTGTTTTTCCCTCCCAGGCCTCCCCTCCCTTGTAACCATCGGAGATTGTTTTCTTTTTGTGTGTAAGCCTTTTCACAAGTTTTTAAATAGTGGTCTCATAAAATATTTGTCCTTTTGTGATTGAATTATTTCACTCAGCATAACGCCCTCCAGATTCATCCATGCTGTAAGATGTTTTGAAGATTCATCGTTGTTCTTTATTATTGTGTAGTATTCCATTGTATGTTTATACCACAGTTTGCTTATCCATGCATCTGTTGATGGGTGCCTAGGTTGTTTCCATCTTTTTGCTATTGTGAACAATGCTGCAACGAACATGGGTGTGCATATGTCTATTAGTGTGATGGCCCTTATTTCTCTAGGATATATTCCCAGGAGTGGGATTGCTGGATCGTATGGCATTTCTATTTCTAACTTTTTAAGGAGGTGCCATATCATGTTCCAAAATGGTTGTACCATTCTGCATTCCCACAAGCAGTGCATAAGAGTTACAATCTCCTTGCAGCCTCTCCAACATTTGTTATTTTCTATTTTTTTTTTTATTTGTGCCAGTAATGTTGGGGTGAGACAGTATCTCACTGTGGTTTTGATTTGTGTTTCTCTAATGGCTAGTTTTTTAATGGCTAGTGATCTTGAGCATTTCCACATTTGTCTGTTAGCTGCCTGAATGTCTTCTTTGGTGTAGTGTCTGTTCATATCCTTTGCCCATTTTTTAATTAGATTATTTGTCTTCTTGTTGTAAATGTGTTAGATTTCCAGTAGATTGCAGAGATTAGACCTTTGTTGGATTTGTCATGGCCAAAACATTTTCCCCAGTCTGTATGTTCTCTTTTTACTCTTTTAGTGAAGTCTTTTGATGAGCGTGTATAACTTTTAGAAGATCCCAGCTATCTAGCTTACCTTCTGGTGTTTGTGTATCGTTAGTTATGGTTTGTATCCTGTTTATGCCATGTATTAGGGCCTCTAGCACTGACCTCATTTTTTTCTTCTACGATCTTTATACTTTTTGGTTTTATATTTAGGTCTTTGATCCATTTTGAATTAGTTTTTGTTTATGGTGTGAGGTATCATTTTTTTTGGAGATGAACCTGCTTTGCCAGAACCATTTGTTAAAAAGACTGTCTTTTCCCCATTTGACAGACTTTGGGCCTTTGTAGAAGATCCGATGACTGTAGATGGATGGATTTAGCTGTGGGCTCTTGATGCTGTTCCATTGGTCGATGTGTCTGTCACTGTACCTGTACCAGGCTGTTTTGACTACCAGAGCTGTATAGTAGGTTCTACGGTCAGGTAGTCTGAGGACTCCTTCTTTATTCTTCTTCTTCAATAGTGGTTTACTTATCTGGGGCCTCTTCCCTTTCCATATAAAATTAATAATTAGTTTTTCCATCTCTTTAAAGAATGCTGTTGGTATTTGGATTGGGATTGCATTGTATTTGTAGATTGCTTTGGGTAGAATCGACATTTTCACAATGTTGAGTCTACCTATCCAGGAACATGGTATGTTTTTCCATTTATGTAGGTCTCTTTTGGTTTCTTGCAGTAGTGTTTTGTAGTTTTCTTTATAGGTATTTTATATCCCTGGTTAGATTTATTCCTAAGTATTTTATTTTTTTAGGGGCTATTATAAACGGTGCAAACCCTAGTAACATAGTGGTTAAGTGCTGTGGCTGCTAACCAAAAGGTCAGCAGTTCAAATCCACCAGGTACTCTTTGGAAACTCCATGGGGCAGTTCTACTCTGTCCTATAGGGTCGCTCTGAGTCGGAATTGACTCAACAGCAACGGGTTTTATTATAAATGGTATTGCTTACCTGATTACCTTTTTGTAGTTCTCTTTATTGGTGTATAGGAATCCAACTGATTTTTCTATGTTTATCTTGTATCTTGCTACTCTGCTAAATCTATTAGTTCCAGTAGTTTTCTCATGGAGTCTTTTGGGTTTTCTATGCTTAGTATCGTATCATCTGCAATAGGGGCAGTTTTACTTCTTCATCACCAATTTGGATGCCGTTTATGTCTTTTCCTTGCCTTACTGTTCCAAAAAAAAAAACAAAAAAAAAATTTTTTTTTCCCACTGTTCTAGCTAGGAATTCCAGCACAATGTTAAATAGGAGTGGTGATAAAGAGCATCCTTGTCTTGTTCCTGTTCTCAGGGGGAACATTTTCAGCCTCTCTCCATTAAGAATGATGTTGGCTGTTGGTTTCATATAGATGCCCTTTATTATGTTGAAGAATTTCCCTTCTATACCTATTTTATTGAGAGTTTTTATCAGGAATGGATGTTGGACTTTATCTAATGCTTTTTTGCATCAATTGAGATGATCATGTGATTCTTTTATCTATATGATTATGCTGATTGATTCTGTAATGTTAAACCATCTTTGCATGCCTGGTATGAATCACACTTGGTCGTGGTGTATTATTTTTTTGATATGATGCTGAATTCCACTGGCTAGAATTTTGTTGAGAATTTTTGCATCTATATTCATGAGACATATTGGTCTGTAAGTTTCTTTTTTTTTTTGTGGTGTCTTTGCCTGGTTTTCATATCAGGGTTATGCTGATTTCATGGAACGAATTTGGAAGTATCCTTTCCTTTTCTATGTTCTGAAATAGTTTGAGTAGTTTTGGTGTAAGCTCTTCAAATGTTTGGTACAATTCTCCAGTGAAGCCATCTGGGCCAGGGCTTTTTCTTTTGGGGGGCAGGGGGAGTTTTTTATTTTTTAATTACCTTTTCAATCTCCTCTCTTGTTATGGGTCTGTTCAGATTTTCAACTGCAGTTTGGGTAGGTAGTGTCTTTCTAGAAATATGTCCATTTCCACTAGGTTTTCAAATTTGTTGTTTTTCATGGTACTCTGTTATGATCCTTTTTATTTCAGTTGGGTCTGTTGCAATGTCCTCCATTTCGTTTCTTAATTGGGTTATTTGTGTCCTCTCCTGTTTTTCTCTTGTCAGTTGGGCCAATGGTTTGCTGATTTTGTTGATCCTTTCAAAGAACCAACTTTTTGTTTTGTTGACTCTTTCTAGTGTTTTTCTATTCCATTTATTTCTGCTCTGATCTTTATTATTTCCTTTCTTCTGGTGGCTGTGGACTTCTTTTACTTTTTTTTCTCTTTCTATTTGTTCGAGCTGTGTAGCTAATGTTTTGATTTTGTCCCTTTCTTCTTTTTTGATGTGTGCATCTATTGCTATAAATTGACCACTGAGTACTGCCTTTACTGTGTCCCAAAGGTTTTGGTATATGTGTTTTCATTCTCATTTGATTCTAGGAATCTTTTTTATTCCATTTTTTATTTCTGCTATTACCGGTTTTTAACCAGGGTGTTGTTATTCAGTTTCCATGTATTTGATTTTGATTCCTTGCTCTTCCTGTTATTAATTTCTACTTTGATGGCATTGTGATCAGAGAAGATACTTTGTATTATTTCAATATTTTGGATTTTGTTGAGGGTTGCTTTGTGGCCTAAGATATGGTTTATTCTGGAGAATGTTCCATGTGCATTGGAAAAGAATGTGTACTTTACTGCTGTTGGGTGGAGTAGTCTCTATATATTTATGAGGTCAAGTTGGTTGACTGTGGCCTTTAGATCTTCTGTATCTTTGGTGAGTTTCTTTCTAGATGTTCTGTCCTTTATCAAGAATTGTGTACTGTAGTCTCCTGCTATTATTGTGGAACTGTCAGTTTCTCTTTTCAGTGCTGTTAGAGTTTGTTTTATGTATATTGGGTACATAGATATTTATTAAGATTATGTATTCTTGGTGGACTGTCCCTTTAATCATTATATAATGTCCTTCTTTGTCTTTTGTGGTAAATTTTGTTTTAAAGTCTATTTTATCTGAGATTAGTATTGTCACTTCTGCTCTTTTTTAGTTGCTGTTTGCTTGATATATATACTTTTTCCATTCTTTGATTTTTAAATGTATTTATGTCTTTGTTTTTAAGGTGTGTTTCTTGTAGATAGCAAGAAATTGAAAAATTTTGAGCCTGACCTCAGACCTAACAGATCGAGATATCTGGGGTGGGCTCACCATTCTGTGTTCTAATAAGCCCTACAGGTGATGCTGACACTTGCTCCAGTTTGAGAGCTACTAATCTAGGAGAAAGGAGCCCTGGTGGCACAATGGTTAAGTGCTCAGCTGCCAACCAGAAAGGTTGGTGGTTTGAACCTACCCAGAAGCTTCACAGGAGAAAGACCTGGTGATGATTACAGCCTAGAAAACCCTATGGGGTAGTTCTGCTCTGTCACATGAGATTGCTATAAGTGGAAATCAACTAGATGGTACCTAACAACAACAGTCTAGGAGAACAGATAAAGACACAGAGAAGTTAAATAATTGGAATAGTCATTTGGTAGTACATGACTCCTTCATTTTTGTTCAGTTTTTACTGTTGGTTGGTTTTCATTCATGCCATGGCTTTACAAAGAGACCAAGGGATATGACTGGCATCCAAAACCAATGGTGCACTTTTGGACCTACACACATGCCTTTGGGAGACAAGCTCAATGTCAAAAAAAAAAAAAAAATTTTTTTTTTTTTTTTTCAATGTCAAGGCCATGTTTATTTAACACAGGGAAAAGGGTCAAATTGGTAAATTCATTGAGGGGCATCCTAACACTGTAAGTGGTGGAAACACAGCTATTATATCCTGGTCGTGTGATAAACCCAGATGAATCTATTTTGACTCATAGTGACCCTATAGGACAGAGTAGAAGTGCCCCATAGTGCCTCATCTTTCTCTTGCAGAGCAGCTGGTGGGTTCGAACCGCCAACCTTTCAGTTAGCAGCCTAGTGCTTCACCAGTGCACCACCAAGGCTCCTCTGGCCATGTGCTAATGAGGCATATAGATCTAATAGGTTAGATTTTCAAATTAAGGTGACCCAGCATCTTTTCAGTCTGGTTCGATCTAAGGCACCTGTCAAGATCCGGCCTAAGGGAGGATCATCAGCTCATCTCTAGCAATTTAAACCAAGGGTTTAGAATATATACCAAATTTGAAAATCATCATGACATTTAAAATTCTGAAAACATTTACCTGTTTTGGTAATGGGTCCAGAAGGGTACAGTCATATTTATAAAGTATTAAAATAACACATATTTGAATCTCTAGCAGAGCAAGCCACCTGAAAGAAAAATATAAAAGAGTTACTTGGTTGCAGAAGATACATAAGTATCTACTAACAGTATATTTAGAGAGTAAAAAAAAAAAAAAAAAAATATTTCACAGGACTTATGTTTTTCTTTGCAATATAAATTTTTACTATGAAAAGGAAAGAGTAAGAACTTGCTCTTTTCTTTCATAATACCACCTACTTCACAGGGAAGGACCCCTGGTGGCACAATGGTTAGGCACTCATCTGTTAACTGAAAGGCTGGTGGTTCAAGCCCACCCAAACGCTCAGTGGTATAAAAACGTGTCGATCTGCTCCTGAAAAGATTATAGCCTAAAAAACCATATGGGACAGTTCTACTCTGTCATACGGGGTTGTTGTGAGTTGAAAATCGATTCCAAGGCACTTAACAACAACTCCATTGGATAGCTGGGATGATTAAATTGCTTAACAAGTATGTAAAATGCTTACTCAGAGGAAGCACTCAATAAATGAGAACCCCAGGTCTCTCTCCCAAGTTTTAGATCTGTGCTTTTCAATATGGTAGCCATTTGCTGCACATGTCTATTTAAATTTAAATAAATTAAAAATAAATGAAATGAAAAATTTCAGTTCCTCAGTTGCATTTGCCACATTACAAGCGCTCAATAACCACATGTGGCTATTGGCTACCATACTGGACGGTACATATATAGAATATTTTGATCATCACAGAAAGTTCCATTGGACAGTCCTACATGGGTCTAGACCCTTGCTGCTCACTGGACATTACTGCCTGAATGCTTTAAAAACCAAAATCAAAAACCAAACCTGTTGCCATCAAGTCGATTCCGACTCATAGCAACCCTAAAGGACAGAGTAGAACGGCCCCATAGGGTTTCCAAGGAGCACCTGGTGTATTTGAACTCCCAGTGTTTTGGTTAGCAGCCATAGCTCTTAACCACTACGCCACTAGGGTTTCTGAATGCTCTAAAAAAACCAAACCCAGTGCCATCGAGTCGATTCCGACTCATAGCCCTACAATATATTGATACTCATTTATTTATAAATTACCTATACGTACAAATGTATTAGTTTATTGCCTACTTTCTAAAACAAGTACAAATAGAAACTAAAAAGCAAATAAAGTATAAATGGAATTCGGCTATTTATTCTTGCATCTCGATGGATGGTTTTCAGCTCCCCTCAGCATACGCAAACTCTCTTTGGACTGAAGCCCTTAATGAGTACATTGTTGTTATTAGGTGCCTTTGAGTTGGTTCCAACTCATAGCAACCCTATGTACAACAGAACAAAACATTACCCAGTCCTGCGCCATCCTCACAATCATTGTTATGCTTGAGCCCATTGTTGCAGCTAGTGTTGTCGATCCATCTTGTCGTGGGACTTCCTCTTTTTCACTGACCCTCTACTTTACCAGGCATTATGTCCTTCTCCAGGTTCTGATCCCTTCTGATATAATATGTCCAAAGTATGTGAGAAGAAATCTCACCATCCTTGCTTCTAAGGAGCATTCTGGCTGTACTTCTTTCAAGAGAGATTTGTTCATTCGTTTGGCAGTCCATGGTATATTCAGTATTCTTCACCAACACCACAATTCAAAGGCATCAATTATTCTTCGGTCTTTCTTATCCACTGTCCAGCTTTCACATGTATATGCAGCAAGTGAAAACATCATGGCTTGGGTCACCAGAACCTTAGTCCCTGAAGTGACATCTCTGCTTTTTAACATTTTAAAGAGATCTTTTGCAGATTTGCACAACGCAATGCATCTTTTGATTTCTTGACTGCTGCTTCCATGGCTGTTGATTGTGGATCCAAGTAAAATGAAATCTTTGACAACTTCAATCTTTTCTCCATTATCATGATGTTGCTCATTGGTCCAGTTGTGAGGGTTTTTGTTTTCTTTATGTTGAGGAGTAATCCGTACTGAAGACTATGGTCTTTGATCTTCATCAGTTAAGTGCTTCAAGTCCTCTTCACTTTCAGCAAGCAAGGTTGCGTCATCTGCATATTGCAGGTTGTTAATGTATCTTCCTCCAATCCTGATGCCACATTCTTCTTCATATAGTCCAGTATCTCAGATTATTTGCTCATCATACAGACTGAATTAGTTTGGTGAAAGAATACAACCCTGACTCACATCTTTTCTGACTTTAAACCACACAGTATCCACTTATTCTGATCAAAAGACTGCTTCTTGATCTATGCACAGGTTCCTCATGAGCACAGTCAAGTGTTCTGGAATTTCCATCCTTTGCAATGTTATCCAGAATTTGCTATGATCCCGCAAGGTGAATGATAACTGACTACTTTTGTGTGGCCTTTCTAGCCATGGTCTTGTAACTCCCACCCAGGTGATTGGGAAGGACTGTGTGATAGGGTTATCCAAGGAGATTGGTCAGTTTTGCCTTAAAAAAGAGCCAATTCCAGAGCTTACCACCAAGGAAGGAGAGACCCAGCAGGAGAGACCCTGCAGCAGAGACCTGGCAGCAGGAGACAGAGTGGTTGGCTTCCTGGCCCAAGGGGAGAGAAAGCTGAGTGCCTTTGAGCAGAGACTGAGGGCCAGGGAGAGGCATGCCTGTGAGCACAGCTGGGGAGAGGCTATCCTGATGAAGAACTGTATCCTGAGTGTTCTTGAGCCTGAATTGTAACTGTTACTTCCCTAATAAACCCTATATTGTGAGAATGGTCTGTGAGTTCTGTCTGGCCACTTCAGTGAATTATTGTACCCAGTAGAGAGTGCTGGAGGAGGGACAGTTGGTGTCAGAATCGGTACAGATGAAGGAAAGAGGAGTCATGTCTGACCTCACTTCATAAGAATCCGCCTTGGGCTGTTGATCTTGGTTCTCCTTCCCCCTTGTGGGGTTAGAGAAGGTCAGACACTGTCCCCAAGCCATTTTTATAGATCCACAAGGTTGAATGCCTTTGCATAGTCAGTAAAACACAGATAAACATCTTTCTGTATTCTCTGCTTTCAGCCAGGTTCCATCTGACATCAGCAACGATATCCCTGGTTCTACATCCTCTTCTGAATCCAGCTTGAATTTCTGGCAGTTCCCTGTCTATGTACTGCTGCAACCACTTTTGAATGATCTTCAAAATGAGTACATTAGCATCTTGCCTAGTCCAGTGGGCTGGAAAATTGGGAGTTATCATAGACTCAGTTCTATCCTTCATCTCTCATATCCAATCAATCATCAAGTCATTTAGCTACTGTATACGAGAGCTGGGTATACGAGATTGCTTGATATTATCTCATAGGTCACTGATGCTCTGTTAATTTTTGTTTTTCGGTCTTTTTCATCTATGTACTTCATTTTAGATAGTTTCCATTGCTATGTTAAGTTCCCTGATCTTTTCTTTTATAGTATCTAATCATCTGTTAATCCCACCCAGTGTATTTTTTATTTAAGATATTGGATTTTTCATTTCTAGAAGTTTGATTTAGATATTTTTAAATCTCCCATTTCTCTCATCATTGTGTTAATGCTTTCTTCTACTTTTTTAAATATGTGGAATATATTTTAAATGGCTATTTCTAATATCTGTAATTGGTGCATCTATTTCTTTTGAATTATTTTCTCTTGCTATGTATTATATTGTCTTGATTCTTCTAGACCTGGTAATTTTTTATTAAATGAAAGACTGTGTAAATCTTAAGTGTCATGGAGCTGGATTGTATTGTATTCCTTTACTTTTAGACTTTAACATGGCATGTAGTTACTTGCTTAGAATTAGTTTGATCTTTTCAAAACATGTTTTTAAGCTTTGTTAAGGCAACTACACAGCAGTCTTTAGTTTAAGATAATTTAACCCACTATTTTTACTAAAGCAATACCCCTCTAAGGACTCCACTTGATGGTCCACGTGTTATAAGATCTTTCCACTCTGGCTGGGAGGAACACAGCCCTCCATGACTTGTGTGAGCTCTACATTGTTCAGCTTATTACTCTCTGGTTGTTCTTTCTTCCAACTCAGTAGTTTCCTTTCACACATGCACAGATGAGTACTTAGCCAAATATTCAAGGAGACCTCTTTACCGATCTCTGAAGCAAGCACATACATGTGCTCTGTGATGGTTAAGGTTATGTCTTAACTTGGCTAGGGCATGATTCTCAGTGGTTTGGCAGATATTATGTAATCATCCTTCATTTTGTGTTCTGATGTCAGCAGCCAATCAGTTGAAAGGGGAGTTTCCTTAGGGGTGTGGCCTACATCCAATATATATGGATGTTCTGGCACAAAGCTCTCTCTCTCTTGATCCTGCATCCAACTCATCATCCTCTGATCTCTAGTTCTTGGGACATGAGCCAGCAGCCTGCTGCCTGACCCGCAGATTTTGGGATTTGCCAGCTCCCATAACCCTGTGAGCCAGCAGCCTTCTGCCTGACCTGCTGATTATGGGTTGGTTAGCCCCTGCAACCATGTGAGTCAAAAGAAGCCTCCAGCCTGATGCCTGACCATGGATTTGGGACTTACCAGCTTCCACAACTGCGTAAGCCATTTCTTTGAAATAAATCTCTCCACATATATTTATATACATGCTTCACTGGTTTTCCTCCTCTAGAGAACCCAGCCTAAGACACGCTCATTCTCTCTCTGCCTCCCTCTCTTGTCTCTCACCCCAAAACTCCCTTCTTTCCGGTATTCTTCCCCACAAATTCTAGTCTCTATAGCCTGCCTGAACTTTGATCTCTGTCTCCTTAATGTAGCGAGACTTCCTTATCTGTTTGGGTTTTCCCCTTCTTGCACTGTGACCTGGAAACTGCCATAGGCAGTAAGCTGGGACAATCGTAGGGCTCACCTCATTCCTCTGTTTTTCTTGGGTGCTTTGTCCTACACTGCCTATTTTGCCCAGTTCTCAAGTTATTTAAGGTAGGAAGATAAAATTGATTCCCGTTACTTTGTCATGGCCAGGAATGAGAGTTTCAAATTGTTAGAAATTTGGCAAAAACTTGGTCATGAAAAAATTTGAACTTGCACACCAATTAGCAAAGTTGCCTTTTCTTAGAATCACTGCTTAACGTAATCCAAATCAGTAAAGACTGGACCTGTCTTATTTCATAGGCACTGATATTCTCTTGGAACAAATTATCTTGAGCATTTATAAGCAGGATAACATTTTCATCATAAATATCTGTGAAGATTTATTGTGGTATCCAAGTAGTTTATAACAATACTTGCAGCGCTCCAGATTCCATTTGAAATAAAACATAGCCAAGATGTTTTAAGAACACCAGTGGGGACATAAATTATTTGCCATTATACCAGATCATTCATATTCATTCATTTACTCATTCAGTCAATAAAATTGAGGATTCAAAGATGAATAAAATATGTTTTGTACTTTCTGTGAAGATTATAATCTGTATGGAGAGACAAACATATAAATGGAAAACTATAATACAGTGAGATAAGGATTTCAGTTGAGACATGTGTAAAGTGCCACAAAACAGAGAAAAGGGTAGAAAGCACAGGTAGTTAAATTTGCTTTATGGAAGACACTACCTTTCAACATCTATTCATTTGTTCACTTAACATATATCAGGCACCAGTAATGGGCTATGCACTGTGAAAAGCCCAACAATACAGGTTAAAGACACAATTCTTCTTCTATGAGAGATATGGTAATCAGCAATGATGACTCAGTACAATAGTTGTTATGGCTGAGATGTGCCCATGGAGCATAGAAGTGGACAAGAAGGATGACTCAGCCCAAAAATGAGCAACTGCAAAGATCTGAAGAGACAGGCTTGCAACAGAGAGAATCAGCATTCAGGGAATGTCAGGTACTATAGGGTTGCAAGAATTTGGATTTCAAGTGGTGGCTATGATGGGAGAGGAGTCTGCAGAGATAGGAAGGGGACAGATCTTCAAGGCTGACTATGCTCTGTTACGACATTTGGAAGGAAATGTGGAGGCACTGAAAGATTGTGTGTGTGTGTACGTGTATGTAAGATGAGGAAACGATGATAAATTCGTGTTTTAGAAAGTTCATTCCAGTAGCAGAGTGAAGGATAGAATGGATGGAAGTGAAACTGAAGGTGGAAATACCAATATGGAAACTGATTTAGTAATCCAGGAAATCAATGATGAGGAACTACACTGAGGAAGTAGTGGAGGGGCTGGAGTTAAGGGGAGGATTTGCAGATATATTTAGAAGACAAAACAAAATACCAAATACTGACATATATATATGTGACAATAAAAGTTTTTATGTCAGTGAAAATGAGCTTCACAAATCTGTATTTTTACAGAAGCTGTTTAGAAGCAAAATGAGCTATGTTCATGTTAGGGATGTTTTCCTAATACTTCTAATGTCAAAACAGTGAAAATTATGAAGCAAATTATTTACAACAGATTTATTTTTTACACTTACAGGAACATTACACATCTACAGAGAAAGCTTATTAAAATATAAACACGTTTGAAATTCCTTAAACACTTAGTATCTGTATATTTTCCTCATCTGTAGACACTTGTTCAAAAAACAGTACTTAAAGGCATTGAACATACGAAGTCCTACAAAACAGCCTCATGTTGCTAGTGATACACATGGAGAGATGGAAAAGGTAACAATATAAGATAAAGATGGAAACATGGGGTGGGATTTTGTGGACAGCACTATGACCTAGAATAATATGTGACCTCATGAGGAGGTGAAACTTGAGCTAGAGCTTGATGGAAGGACAGGCTTTAAATAAGTAGACATTTTGAAGGAGAGCATCCAGACCCAGCAAACAGCATGAGCAAAGGGAGGAATGTACACTCCTGTCAGATTATGGAGAGCCTGGACTTCGAGGCTAATAAGTTTGGCCTGTAGGCAGTGGCGCCACAGTATTAACAGAAAGTAAGAAGCAAAGATGATTATTAGAGTTAAAAAATCAGCATTTAGTGGGTAAGATGGATTGAAAGGGGCCATAATAGAGCCATAGAGAAGGGCTAAAAAACTGTAACAAATGTCTGATGCTGAGGCGATGAAGGCCTAGTTTAGGAGATGGGAGGCCCATAAGTCATTGCGGTAGAGTCATTCAGACTCATGACCGCCCCGATGTTACACAGGAGAACTACCCCATAGGGTTTTCAAGTCAAAATGGACTTGATGACAATGGGTTTTAACCTTTACAGATGCAGACTGCCAGGCCTTTCTTCCATGGTGCTGATGGGTGGGTTTGAACCACCTACCTTTAGGTTAGCACCTGATTGCAAACCACTTGGCCTACCCATGGACCTGTGGAAGGATCATGGAAGGCCACAAAGAGGGAGGAGTAAAAGATAACTCCAAAAGCCCAGGAGTCTAGGAGAATAGGGATATGTCTAAGAGATAAAGTTAGTACTGAATTATTCCTACAAGTGGGAGAAAATGATGATTTTAGTTTTAGCTGTCTTGACTTTGAGACTGAATCCCTTCCTTACTTTTAATGAGATAATCTCTTGCTGCTGCTGCTTTTTTTTTTCCTACTGGAAGTCAATGTGGGTAATGCCAGCAAGGACTGGAAAACTGCCACTGTTGCCAAGAGCAGGGGCTCTGAAGTATATTCCTAGTTGCTGCTACCAGCTGCAGCTTATGAAAATAGAATGATCTTGCCCTGGAATTCAGAGAAGGCAGCATACAGGCATAGTTTCACAAGCATTGTACATTGAAGCACAGCTATTAAAGTTAACGGGGAAGTAACTTTTCCCACAACCCCATGCCCCTAAGAAATTGCTTAGGGAAATAAAATCAGTTTGGTGGCAGGATACAGAATAAACTAGACCAGTGGTTCTCAAATTTGAGTGTGCATCAGAATCATGTGGAAGGCTTGTTAAAACAGAGATTGCTGGGCCCCACTCCCAGAGGTTCTGATTCAGTAGGTCTGGGGCAGGGCCCAAGAATTTGCATTTCTCATAAGTCTCCATGTGAGGTAACTACTGGTGGTCTTAAAGCCACACTTTGAGAATCTCTGATATAGAGGAACTTGAAAAGAAAGAAAAAAAAATACATACATATGTTAGAAAATCTAGTTTAGCAACTCTTTGAATTTTAGCATTCCCAAACAAAAACCCACTGCCATACAATTGACTCTGACTCACAGTGGCCCTATAGGACAGAGTAGAACTGCCCCATAGGGTTTCCAAGTCTATAATCTTTGTGGAAGCAGGCTCCCATGCCTTTCTTCTGCCAAAGAGCTGGTGGGTTCAAACCACCAATCTTTCTGTTAGCAGATGAGTGCTTTAACCACTGTGCCACCAGGGCTCCTCATAATTTTAGCATACAATATTAAAATTAACAAAGACTATCTCAGTTACTCATGAAAGACTATGGCTGGGGTACCAAACTTTGTATTAAGAATAACGGTGAGGGCATGATTTGGCAAAGCAGGCAGGTAGATGCTTATACTGTATTAAATAAAGAAAAATTGGAAGAGAGGAATTGGATAAGGGTAAGTCGGAAAAGAAAAGGAGCGCTGATGACACAGTAGTTAAGGGATCCGCTGCTAACAGAAGGGCTGGCAGTTCGAACCCACCAGCCACTCTGTAGTATAAAGATGTGGCAGTCTGTTTCTGTAAAGATTACAGCCTTGGAAACCCTATGGAGCACTTCTACTTCTGTCCTATAGGGTCACTGTGAGTCAGAATCGATGTAAAGGCAATGAGTTTTAAGTTGGAAAAGAAGAAAACACATAAAGAAGAGAAAAAAACAAACCAAACCAAACCCAGTGCCATCGAGTCGATTCCAACTCATAGCGACCCTATAGGACAGAAGAGAACTGCCCTATAGTTTCCAAGGAGCGCCTGGTGGATTTGAACTGCCGACCCTTTGGTTAGCAGCCATAGCACTTAACTACTATGCCACCATATTCAGAAGGGGCGAAAGAAGGTTAAAAAGCAGATGGGAAAGTAGAGAGAAAAAGGCTGATGAACCTCAGGCCTTTCTGATTTGAGGTATTGCTTTCTGTGTCATTAGGAAGATTAGAACTGACTTGGGTTATTATTTTTCAGAGTTGCAGCCAGGATTGTTCTAATGGTGATCTTACAGCTACTCCTGGTAGAAGCAAAGCCCCAAATGCTATGAGGTGGAAATCTGGCCACCTCTTAAAATATCTTATTCAGGAAAATGGGTGAGGGAACAGCACCGACTTCTTTCAATTTTAAGTATTTACCAAATAGAAATGAACGCGTGGTATATTTTAAATTCCAGACCTTCCAGAAAAAATGTAAGAAGTGTCACTCATTATTGTTTTGTTTAGTGTTACATCCCAAGTAAACAAACCTCAGCCCCTTTACAAAAGACAAGCTGTTTAGAAAGCTATTATAATGTTAACACAGTATCTCATGGAGTTCAATAATTCTCTAACGAAAATGTTTGCTTTTAAGGGAATTGTATCAGTTAGGATGTTTTTGGTTGCTAGTGACAGAAAGCCCACATCAAACTGGTTTCTGTATCAAAAGGGAAAGCACTGCCTTAAGTAACTAAAAAACCTTGAGCTAGTGCTGACCTCAGGCAGAGATCACTCCAGCAGCTCAATGATGTTATACCATCAACTGCTGCTCTGCTGCTCTGCTCTACTGTATCAACTACATCCTAACACTGTCTGCTCTTATACTCTCAAAATAGTTGCTAACAGTTTCTGGGGCCAAGCCCTCCTTGTTCACACCCTGGAGGAAATGCTTATTTTGACCCAGAAGTCTCAGCTTGTTAATTGGCCTGTTGAAAACATATGCCAACACCTAAACCAATCACTATGGGAAGGGAGGGAGGGGGAAGGGACAGAATGTGCTGGCTGGTTTAGTGAGCAACGCTCTACCCCTACCGCTGGGGGTAGAGCCAGCACTCCACATGGATCTCCAAATGGAAATCTGGGCTATTACAAAGGGAGAAGGGGGGGATTAGGTAATTGGGAGATAACAACCAATGGGCACCCCGGATGCTCTGCTAAGCCAAAACTGAAACCATTCCTGAAGCCCACTTTTCAGACAAAGATTAGACAGGCTTACAAAACAAAAAATAACATACGTGAGGAGTGTGCTTCTTAGTTCAATAAAATATATGAAAGCAAATGGACAACTTCTGTACAAAAGCAGGATGAGAAGGCAGGAAAGGACAGGAACTGGATGAATGGACACAGGGAACCCCATGTAGAAAGGGGGAGCATGCTGTCACATTGTGGGGATCGCAACCAATGTCACAAAACAATATGTGTATACATTTTTTAATAAGAAATTAACTTGAGCTGTAAACTTTCCCCTAAAGCATGCACATGAGTGCACACACACACACACAAAAAAAACAGTGGGCACTATTGTGATATATTACAGCTTTAATTCTAGTTCTCTTTTCCTAGGAACTAAGAACAACTGGTAGAGTCCCTGAGTGGTGTGGATAGTTAAGTGCTTGACGACTAGCTGAAAGGTTAGCGGTTCAGATCCACCCAGAAGTACCTTGGAAAAAAGGCCTAGCGATCTGCTTTCAAAATGTCACAGCCTTGAAAACCCTATGGAGCAGTTCTAATCTGTACACCTGGGGTTGCCATGACTAGGAATCCACTCAACAGCAACTAACAATAGCAGGAAGAAAAACTGAGACACCGCACTTGAGGGAAATGACTCAGTTTGATGAGGTGAGAAAGTCCATTAAAAAAAAAAGGGGGGGGCGGGGGATAGGAAATATCCAGCCAAAAGCATCATTTCTTTCTCTCCATAGACAGAAATCTTGTCCAGGTATTCTCTGTACTATAGAGGGGCTAGAGATCTATTTTCTAAATAAAAGCAAAAGGGGGTCCTTTCTCAAATTTTTTGCTCAGAAGTGAACTTGTTTGTTTAGATGCACTCTGGCATAAGTATGTTTTCAATCACTCTTGAACTGCTTCTTCTGTTCTTGACAGACTTAAATCTTTCCCTCATAACGAAGTGTCAAAATGAAATAGCCCGGAAAGTGATGGCTGCAATTTTCCCAATGGTTTCTGTGCTCCTTTGAGCAAGTCATGGCTCTTTGGGAAAGCATGGCAAAAATGAATAAAGGATTCTGTTAGCCTGTCTCAGAGTCTGGGAATTAACTATATCGACCCCCTTACAACCTTATTCCTTGCCCCTTTTATATATTCTCCCCATGTGTATACTACAGTGAAAATGTTAGGAAACAATTATATAAGTAAATATAGTTCATCTGATTCTATTTAATAGGAATTGAGGGAAAGTCTTTGTTGAGGTAACAAATTCCTTAAAACAAATTGAATTTTCGACTTCTCACGAAATCCATGTAGATTTGATTTTGCTCACCCCTCAAAAGCAATCAGCTATTTCTAAGTATTAATGAGAGGAAGGCTTTTTATAACACTTCTCAAATACAGCAAGATTTGCAAAGATATTTTACTGAATAAGACACCAACTCTTAAGAATATATTACAGTAGTCCCCCCTTATCCAGTTTCACTTTTTGCCATTGCAGTTAACTGTGCGGTCCAAAAATATTAAATGGAAAATCCTAGAAATAAACAATTCATAAGTTTTAAATTGCGAGCCATTCTGAGTAGTGTGATGAAATCTTGTGCCACCCCACCCAGGGTGTCAATCATCCCTTTGTCCAGTGCATCCACACTCTATACATTACCCGCCGGTTAGTCACTTAGTAGTCTTCTTTCTCTGTTACCAGATTAACTGTCAAGATATCGCAGTGCTTGTGTTCAAGTAACCCTTATTTCACTTAATAATGGCCCCAAAGGTCAAGAGTAGTGATGCTGGCAATTCAGATATGCCAAAGAGAAGTCCTAAAGTGCTTCCTTTAAGTGAAAAGATAAAAGTTCTTGACTTAATAAGAAAAAAAATTGTAGGTTGAGGTTGCTAAGATCTGCATTCACGTAACTTTTATTACAGTATGTTATGAACTAAATTGTGTCCCCCCAAAATGTGTGTCAATTTGGCTAGGCCATGATTTCCAATATTGTGTGATTATCTACCATTTTATCATCTGATGTGATTTTCCTATGTGTTGTAAATCCTGCCTATGATGTTAAAGAGGCAGGATTAGAGGCAGTTACAATAGTGAGGCATGACTCGATCTATAAGATTAGGTTGCATCTTAAGTCAATACCTTTTGAGGTATAAGAGAAGGGAGCAGAGAGATTAGGGCGGGGGGGGAGGGGGGAAAGGTCTCATATCACCAAGAAAGCAGTGCTGGGAGCAGAGCACATCCTTTGGACCTGCGGTTCCTGTGTTGAGAAGCTCCTAGACCAGGGGAAGATTGATGACAAGGATCTTCCCCCAGAACTGACAGAGACAGAAAGCCTTCCTGTAGAGCTGGCACCCTGAATTTGGACTTCTAGCCTACTAGACTGTGAGAGAATAAATTTCTCTTCATTAAAGCCATCCACTTATGGTATTTCTGTTATAGCAGCACTCGATGACTAAGACACAGTATATTGTTATATCTGTTCCATTTTATTACTGGTTATTGCTAATCTCGTACTGTGCTTAATTTATAAATTAAACTTTATTATAGGTATGTACGTATAGGGGAAAAAAAACAGCATATACAGGGTTTGGTAATATTCATGGTTTCAGGCATCCACTGGCGATCTGGGAACATATCCCCTTACTGCATCTTTAAAATAGATATATAGAAACAACTGTACTTAGAGTTTCACAAATCCCAAATATATAGTTTACCCTGTATCGTTAATACATAGGTACATTACATTCCTACGAACACTTAATTTTTCTCCTCAATGTCTGATTCCATAGTATCTCTGGAGGTTGTCTTTGGAAGAAGATTTTCTGAAGGTAAAGCAAATTTTAAGTAATAAGGGAAAAGTTATGATAGAGACAGCATGATGAAAATAAGAATAGTACATGAAGCCCCAGAAGTAACAGGATACTTAATTTGTTAACTTCACTGAAGGCTGATACCTGAATGTGGACTCTTGCGTGAACTCTAGGCTCTCAATAAATGTTTGCTAAATAAATAGATGGATATCCATTACTGTCTGGAAGAAATAATAATATAAACAATGTAAAATTGGAGAAAATTTTTGTCAGTTTTCTTGGAAGTGGCCAACTGCCACTTTCGTCCCAAGTTTAACTCCTCTATTAAAGTCACCCTGTGTTTCTCCTGTAATTGTGCTTTCTTCTATGTTGTTCATTGATTATTCCCATCTAGTCCACGAAGGCTTTTCTATCCCCTTCCTCCAAACTCCTATGACAGTTATTACATATATGAGTCATCTAGCATTTCTCATATGCCATCTTGTGCTGTTAAGTAGCATTTTTTGTCATGTTGCTATGTCCCATCTCCCCAACTACATTATAAGGGATTCAGGAGTGTTATGCATCTATGAAGCTCCCCAGTGTTTCAAAAAGTGACTTGAGTTAGAATATGAGCTCTTTGGAGGAAGAAAAATGATCATCTGGTTTGTTTCCCAAGGTAACTCCAGTTTCTAGAAACCTTCCTGACACATATCATGCCCCCAATAAATATTTATTGCATGAAAAAATGGTCATATCAATATTAGGTGCTCAAGAAATGTTAGGTAGGATAATAAAAAATAAATAAATGAATGAACTAACTAATCTACCATCAATTGGACCTATGCTTTAAATTAACTTTCCAAAAGCTATGTGATTCTCAGTAGTTATTTGAGATAAGTCTATTACTTTGAGGCCTAGCACTGCCCTAAGATACATGACGGACCAGAAACAAAACACCCACTGCTGTTGAGTTGATTTGACTCATAGAGACCCTACAGGACAGAGTAGAACTGCCCCATAGGGTTTCCAAGGCTGTAAATCTTTATGGTAGCAGACTGCCACATCTTTCTCCTGAAGAGTGGCTGGTGGGTTTGAACCACAGACCTCTTAGTTAGTAGTCGAGTGCTTTAACCACTGCACCACCAGGGTTCCTATGAGGATCCAGTCACCAAAAATAAAACTAGAAATCACAGTTCCTATTCCCCAGGCATCCACACTTCATTTCCATTTCTCAAGCACTGTAACTTTATTCTTATGACTCCGTCTTCTTAACCAAGGATGCCTTTTTCTAAGAGTGTTAATCTTGCCAAGTCAGGGCTATTGTTTTACACTGGAATTTAACCCATTTTAATTCATATAATGATAGAGCCAACCAGGCATCTTCTTGCAGGGATGAGAACCAGGGAAAATCAAGCTTATTGGGATAGTACATCCCTTGTGCTAAAATCATGAACTCTCAAAGAGTTTTTCTCACACTGGAAATCTCATCTTGTTCCTCCATTTAAATCTCATAGTCTAAAACAGAATTTCCACTGTAATGAAATGTTTTACTTTGCATGCTACTAGTGCTGAAAAAGTTTGGTGGTTCCTGCTACTTTCTCCTGTTTGTTTTTCTGTAAAGTCACCAGACGTCTCGAGCTAAAGAATTCCTGGTAAGATTTTCCTTTCCATGTGTACCCAGGATCTTCCCTGCTATTTTCAGAGCTCCCACTATTATTAAGAGTAGGAACTACAGCTCTTCCATTTTGATCTTTAGTTGGCAGCCAATGGCAACAAAGAGTACTTATTATTTAGTAAACTCAGCAAAACCCTCTGAGTTCACTTGTGAGAGGGACTCTCATACTGCCTCAGTGGCCTGAGCTCCAAGACCTAACAGCTGCAAGGACACAAGATTATGTGTTCACGGCAAATTTTGATCAGTGACATTACAGGCAACTTTCTTTGACTCACTGAATATTTGGTACATGAGAAAATATATTGGCTCCTGGTATATAAACTAAGAATGGGTATGATTTTCTGGAGATTATATTAAGGGTTTATGGGATTAAATTTCTAGGGGAAAGATCTATCTTGGTATATAGTGTCCTAATGAAGTCACTCATGTTTGTTTCTGTCTGTCTTTAAAAACAAAACGTTTTATGGGTTGGCTGTTTAAAATAAGAGAAAATGAGAATTAAGGGCTTTTTTACAACAGACACTTAATAGAAAACTACACTTAATGAGCAAGGAACAGCTGGTGGATTTGAACTGCCAACCTTTTTTTGGCTCATAGCCGTAGCACGCCGTGGTTCTTAACCACTGCACCACCAGGGCCCAAAAAACAAGAGAAAACTAGAATTAAGGGCTTTTTAAAACAGAAACTTCATAGAAAACTATAATTAATAAGTTTTTTATTGTCATATTTATTCAATAGATATGGTTTTATGATATATATTTTGCCACACCTCAAAGGAAAACGTAACATGTTGTGCCCAAAATAACTCATGTGCCTGATTTTCCTATTTCCACCATCTCTTCCAGCCACTGAGATTCAAAGCTACAGTTTACCTCAAATTCTTCTCCACTGATCCCCACTTATTTTCAAAATCTGGTAGGTTCTACTACTCCATGTATCTCACATGGAATATTATCACGACCACATAACGTAAGTCATGTCCTACCCTAATCCATTCTACCCACCCTGATTACTCTGCTATCATCCCTTACCCAGAACCTTTGAATGCTTCATTAGTGCCTAGTGAGCTGAGTACAAACTCCTAAACCAAGCATTAAGGGGCCTTTCCAATTTGGCCAATGTACCTTTTCAGCCTTATTTCCCACCACTCCTCTACCTGTAATCTGGTCCCGATACCTGTGTTTAATGACCCTTCGCTCATTTTGTTTTCTCAGTTTGGAAAATCGTCCAGCCCTTCAACAGCCACTTTTCCCAGAAAATGTTCTAAGGCCACCTTGACTAGAGGTACCTCTCTGTTGAATCTCCACAGTGTGGCACTTGGGTGTCTCTCATCCTGCATTCTTTGCATTTACTTGTGAATCTGGTGTCCTCCTTGCCTTCACCAAAATGTCATCTGTTGAGGGCTGAGAACATGTCTTACTCATGTATGGAGCCTTTGCATATAGTAAGAGCTCAGTGAATTTTTAAAATATTCGGCTTCTGTATAAATAAGATACTATTGATTGAGTTGAAGTATCAAGTTGTTGTTGTTATTAGGTGCCGTCAAGTCGGTTCCTACTTATAGTGACCCTATGTACAACAGAACAAAACACTGCCCGGTCCTACACTATCCTCACAATCGTTGCTATGTTTGAGCCCACTGTTGCAGCCACAGTGTCAATTCATCTCCCTGAGGGTCTTCCTCTTTTTTGCTAACCCTCTACTCTACCAATCACGATGTCCTTCTTCAGGGACTGGTCTCTCCTGATAACACGTCCGAAGTACATGAGATGAAGTCTCGCCATCCTTGTTTCTAAGGAAAATTCTGGCTGTACTTCTTCCAGGACAGATTTGTCTTGGAAGTGGTTCCTCTTTTTTGTACCCCTTACTGTGAATCTCACAGCCCCTCTTAGAAACAATAAAAAACCTTAGAAACAATAGTCATCAGTTAATCCTTAACCATTGGCCCATACTACATGCGTCATCGCAAAGCATTTCAGTCCTTGATTTAAAATACTTCTAGCTCGCTTTCAATGAGAGTTATAATAAACTCTTTAGTTGCTATGTAAAATACATGGCAAAGGAATTGGAAAAAGTAACGGTTTCTATTGCTTTTAGAACTGTTTTAAGAACTGTTTCCCTAAAGTGAAAGTAATATAGAGGAGGATGAACTTTGTTGTTACTGTTTGTTACACTAATACCCCTACAGTATCTGACATTCAATTACAAAGCACAATTTTGGTGTTTTTTTGATGGGTGTTATCAGCATGTTTCCAGCTCTAAACAATGGAATTCCCAACCCAAACCACCTAAAAAAATACGGACATTTATTATCTAACACAGCAAGAAGTAGATGAACATTTCAAGACTAATGAATTCAGTGATTCAAATATATGGACCTGGTTTTTCCATTTTTAAGGTCCACAGACTCTGCATCATCCTAAGACTTGTTCCTCTGGGACTCATTGCTAATAACAGCTGGGGTTACACGCTTTTGTGTTCACACCCAATGGGAAAGGATGACAGAGACCTGTCTCCTAACTGTGGGAGAAAAGTCTCTCCCAGTTTAGGTAACTGTCTACCCCCCAAAACAAACAAAACCCATTGCCATTTAGTGGATTCTGACTCATAGCAACCCCACAGGACAGAGCAGAATTGCACTACAGGGTTTCCAAGGAGCAGCTGATGGATTCAAACTGCCAACCTTTTGGTTAGCAGCCAAGCTCTTACCACCGCATCACCAGGGCTCCAACTGCCTACCCCAGGACAAAGAATTGTCTCCAGGGAAATACTAGACATCAATCTGCTTAGGCTTAGGTTTCTGGAATAATTTTTAAAAAGGGGGATAGAATTCCTATGGTTGGCTTAGACTAATTAGGAGCAACCTGGGAGGAGAGGTATGAATCACTAGCAACATATTGGCATAAAACAAGGGAGGGCTAGAATGGATGCTGTAGAAGTAAGTCATAATTGCAAATATGAATTTTCATTACTGTTCAAACAGAGCAACTGACATCTTCAAGCAAGAAACACCAAATATTCAGATATAAGATTTTAAAAGGATGTATACATTCATTGAGTAAGATTTTATTACAAATAATAGTACCAACATTTCTCCAACAGAATTATTACCAGCAAAGAAACGGGACATATTTAATACAGACTGTAAGTTCTGTGAAGTCAGGGACCATGTCTGTCTTCGTCAGTGCCCTATCCCGGATGCTTAGTACAGGAACTGGCACAGGCCAGATGTTCAAAAACATTTGCTACTTGGATAAATAAACCTAAAATAACTTTCAGTAAATGATGGACACATGCAGTAGAACAGGGCATCACACGAAAAAGAAACTTAACTATACAAGGTACCAAAGGAAAACATTTTACAAAAAACAAACTAAAGATGTTCTATAACCCCAGCCACCATCCTTGATAATGCTGTATTTAAAGAAATATTATACTTCAAATTTTATTTATTATTATTATTACTTTTTTATTTTAAGGAGCCCTGATAGCACAACAGTTAAGCACTCAGCTGCCAACCAAAAAGGTTGGCAGTTCGAACCTACCCAGAGGCTCTGTAAGAAAAACACGGCGATCTGCTCCTGTAAAGACTACAGCCTAGAAAAGCCTATGGGGCAGTTCTACTCTGTTCCATGGGGTTGCTATGAGTTGAAACTGACTTGATGATGCCTAACAACCATAACAATTTTTATTTTAAAAAAGGTAGAACTCTAAACCACTTTTAATTTTCCTTATATGAAAGCTGAGCATTTGAACTATAAGCCCTGTTTTTATCTGGCAGCTGCAAGTATAATATTTTTCTCTCACAAGGTCTATCGGGAGCCACTTTAGACATTCCCACAAAGACAACACATAGTATGACTGACCAATTAAACAAAATGTGGTCTCCTAGATACCCCTGTAGTTTGATAATAAAGAAAAGGGAGATTAAGCCAAAGCCTCCCCCTCTGAACCATCATCTTTCTACAGACTCTCTGGATAAATGTGGCCCAGCTGTCTTACTGACCTTCCAGGACACTGGTACTTCCCACTTCCAAATGCCATGAAGCTGTCCAAGAAAGCATGCTTCTCTAAATTTGCCTTTTTCCAACGTTCCTGTGGGAAGAAAAGCATTTTTTTTTTTTTTTTCAAATCAGCCTTATATAAATAAGCTTAACTTTATTTCTCTAGGCTAAAAATTACCTTGTACAGCTAATCCTTGCATATAAAGTTGCAGGGCTATTGGTAGTTTGTTCCCCCCCGTCCCCACCAACTTGTTATTAATATCAGACACAATTGTGTTTTTGGAACGCACACTTATAAATAAAAGCCTTAAAAAGAATTCTGTTAAGTGGCAAACGTAAATGATAATGTAAATCAACCACAGACTTGACCTCTGAAGTGTAAGACTATTTATAAGAAGGTCTCAGGCTCCATCATAAAACTGCCCTGGGTAATAAGTTTCGTAATAAGACACTGACAGGCCTGCATGTTGGAGAAAGCCTGGGATGCAGTGTGAATACACGTGGATGCCATTTCTGACAATTTTACCTGAAGGCAGAGAACAGGCTAATTGACCTCTTAGGATTCTGTTCAGCCCTGCAACTCCACAGTTCTAAGAAATACCAGAACACAATTTTAATTTGCTTTATTTTTTGTATTCCTTGGAAACCAATAATAGAAGCATTGCCTGAAGAACAGGAAACAAGTCTTCCATCAGAATTAGGCGTATATAACATGCCTTCCTAGTGCAGGTAACTTTTTAAAATTGGGGAAACCAATTCCACAAAGTTTTCTATATTAGTAGTCTAATTTGCACTTTGTAATCAACTTGGTTCTTAGTTACCAAAGAAATATTGTTGCTTAATGATACAGTCCTAGTCAATTTATCAATTCATACTCTGCATAAAAAGACATTAAAATCAAAGGACAACGTATACTGAAAGAGACAACTTACAGGTTTGAATGACTCAGGTTCAGGAAAATACTTTGGATTTCTATGTAGCCAAAATGGAGACAACATTAACAAGTCACCAGAAGGAACAGTGTAATTCTAAGAGAGAAAATAGGTTCCAAATCATTTTTTTTAAATCTGATTTAAAGAGAGTTTGACTCATTAAAAATAATGTTACACCTATATTGTGGCAAAGACATATACATTTTATAACTGATGGTGAGACAATCCAACTCTTTCCCGGATGGGTCATTTCTCCTTTCCCGTTTAGCCAATCACTGCTTTCTACTTCTGATTATCAGTCATGTATGCATACATGCTTGGTTAAACCCATTTCCATCGGGTCAATTTCGACCATAGGACAGAGTAGAACTGCGCCCAAAGGGCTTCCAGGGCTGTAATTCTTACAGAAGCAGACTGCCACATCTTTCTCCTGTGAAGTGGCTGGTGGGTTCCAACTGCTAACTTTATGTATTTGATTATACAGGGTGAAAATATATTTGGTTACACAGGGTGAAAATATCAGGTAAACTTCTAAACTTCAGAATCAAATATGTTGTTGTTGGGTGCTGTTGAGTCGATTTCGACTCATACTGACCCCATGTGGCAGAACAGAACTACTAGATAGGGTTTTCTAGGCTGTAATCTTTATAGGGAAACCCTGCCGGTGTAGTGGTTAAGCGCTATGGCTGCTAACCAAAAGGTAGGCAGTTCAAATCTGCCAGGCGCTCCTTGGAATCTCTACGGGGCAGTTCTACTCTGTCCTATAGGGTCGCTGTGAGTCGGAATCGACTGGAAGGCAGTGGGTTTTTTTTTTTTTTTTTAATCTTTATGGGAAAACCCTGGTGGCGTAGTGGTTAAGTGCTACGGCTGCTAACCAAAAGGTCGGCAGTTTGAACCCACCAGGCACTCCTTGGAAACTCTATGGGGCAGTTCTACTGTGTCCTATAGGGTCGCTATGCGTCAGAATCGGCTCGGTGGCACTGGGTTTTTATGGAATCTTTACGGGAGCGAATCACCAGATCTTTCTTCAGTGTAGCAACTGCGTAGGGTTTAACTGCCAACCTGTTAGCAGCTGAGCGCTTAACTGTTGTGCCACTAGGGTTCCTGATAATCTAGGATAAACCCACTCTAATATAGCTTTTGATATGCAATACTGGGCTTTGCAGCAAGTGCCCCGGTGATGAAAACCACAGTGGATCCCAGACTGGGGAACACTTAACATTACAATATAAATATTTTTTCTTTTTACTGTATGACCATTATGAATAATTTTCCCTCCGATCATGGTTTACTGTTCATCGAGTAGATGAAACCATTATTAATTTAATCATTTCCATGTTTTTTCTGTAATAAATAATGCCATCATCAGTATCTTCTTCCATAAAGTATATTTCATGCAAATTTTTAATATACTCATTCATAAGGCAATGGGCATGTATATTTTTAAAGCTCTTAATACATGTTATTCAACTATATGCTCAAATTTATGGCAAAATATGTTTCTAACTGCAACATATAAGAATGTCAGTTTCATTGCCCTCTTTCTCCGAATCTGACATTTTTAATAGGCTCTTTTTGGTTGCTAGCTAAATCTTTATGACTTCGCTGAACATGTTCTGTGTCAACAAGTTCTCTTCTCCTATCAACTTCTTTGCTCATGTCCTGTCCCCATTAATCTATGTGATATTACTGCTTCACTTATTTATCTGTATGAGTTCTTTAAATATAAAATTATTTACTCATGTGTCTTAATTACATAGATTTTTTTCCTTAATTTCTGGTTTAAATTTAATTTGAGTTATACTTCTAAAATAACATATGCTAAATCTTGATATGATGTAGTCAAATATTCTCATCTTCCTATGATTTTGTTAATTAATTAATAACATAGCCAGTCCTTTTCTCTCTATAGCAGCAGTTCTCACTAAAAAGTCTCCCTAAGACTTTTTCAGAGAGTCCACAAGTCAAAATCATTCCTGGGCAAAAGATCCATTCAAAGTATAATAAAATAAACCAATGGGTTTTAATAAAACTAGGTACAAAATATTCTTTAGATTTCACATCGTAACAAATCTTTAAGAAATTACCACTTGTTAAGTTTTAGTGTAGTATAAAAGAATATCCAGAAATATTTGAAAAGGCTATTAAAATACTCCTCCCTTTTCCACTTATATGTCTATGTGAAGCTGAATTTTCTTCATATCCTCCAACCAAAACATATCACAACAGATTGATTGCAAACACATACATAAGAATCCAGACATCTTCTGTTAAGAAAGTCATTAAATAGATTTGAAAGAATTTAAAATAATGCTATTCTGCATTGATTTTGTTTGAAAAATAGTTATCTTCAGAAAATGATATTATGTTAATAATATATAGTAAGTTTCTTGTTAGTTTTGAATGAATTAAATAAATATTTAAAAATTTTTAAATTTAACTTCTGATACTGTAAATATTGATAGATGTAACAAACATAGACTAAAGCCCTGTGTGGTCCTCAAAAATTGTGAAGAGTCGAAGGGATGTTGGAACCAAAACATTTGAGAACCACTATTCTAGAGGTTTAAAAAATACCCACTTTTAATCAGTCATTCCAAAGCATATATTAATCTCTTCCCTCTTTATTGATTCAAAATGATTCATTTATTTTTTTATTAAATTGTCACATACAAAGGGGTTTGTTTCTTTGCTACTTAACCAGTCTGTTCTGTTGACCTGAATGTCTGGCCTGACACAAGTATCATACTGTTTTAACTGTTGTAGTTTTATAACACGATTTAATACCTTTGAGAAGATAATTAATATTCCCTCATTATTGTTCTTTTTCAACATTTCTTTGTAATTTTTTTCTGGGTATTCTTGCAGATGAAACCAAATTCCTGTTCAGACTGCATGAGGAAAGGGCAGTGGGAGAACATTTCTAGCATTCACTGTAAGAAACCTTGATCAATTGTCCAATGGGAGGGAGAATATGGGCCTCTGTCACTATTTGACATAGATGACTATGTAAAATGTTTTTTATAATCCAATTTCCTGGGAACATATATATAAACTTTAGCAAAGACATTCTACCTGTTTTAAAAAATATATCAAGCTTAAAAGAACCAAATTATTATGACAAACCTGACAAAGGTCTAATCTCTAAAATCTACAGGAAAATCCAACACCTCTACAACAAAAAGACAAAAAATCCAATTAAAAATGGGCAAAGGAAAGTGAACAGACACTTCACAAAAGAAGACATTCAAGTGGCTAACAGACACCTGAGGAAATGCTAGTGATCACTAGCTATTTCCCACCCACTGCAATCAAAACCACAATGAGATACCATCTTACCCCCCGCATTACTGGCATGAATCAAAAAAACAGAAAACAACAAATGCTGGAGAGGCTGCAGGGAGATTGGAACTCTTATTCACTGCTGGTGGGAATACAAAATTGTACAACCATTTTGGAAAACAATATGGAGTTTCCTTAAAAAGCTAGAAAGAGAAATACCATATGATCCAGCAACTCCACTTCTAGGAATATATTCTTGAGAAATAAGAGCTGTCACACGAATAGACATATGCACACCCATGTTCATTGCGGCATTCCTCAAAATAGCAAAAAGATGGAAACAACCTAGATGTCCATCAATAGATGAATGGATAAACAATCTATGGTACATACACACAATGGAATACTACACAATACGATAAGGAACAATGATCAATCTGTGAAGCATCTCACAACATGAATGAATCTGGAGGGCATTACGCTGAGTAAAATAAGTCAATCATGTAAGGACAAATATTGTATGAAACCACTGGTATAAAAACTCATGAAAAGGTTTACACACAAAAAGAAACAGTCTTTGATCACTGCAAGGGAGGGGAGGGGTAGAAGGGAAAAACACTAAATAGACAATAGAGAAGCAGTAACTTTGGTGAAGGGTAAGACAGTACACAATACTGGGGAAGCCAACACAACTTGGTGAGGGCAAGGTCATGAAAGCTCCAAAGACACATCCAAATTCCCTGAGGGACCAAATTAATGGGCTGAGGGCTGTGGAGACCAGAGACTCAGGAAACATCTAGCTCAACTGGCATAATATAGTTTATAAACAAGGTGTTCTACATTCTACTTTGCTGAGTAGTGTCTGGAATCTTAAAAGCTTGTGAGTGGCTAAGATACGCCACTGGTCTCACCCCATCTGGAACAATGGAGAATGAAGAAAACCAAAGACACAAGGGAAAGATTAATCCAAAGGACTAATGGACCACAACTACCACAGCCTCTACCAGACTAAGGCCAGCACAACTACGTGGGACCCAGCTACCACCACCAACTGCTCTGACAAGGATTACAATTAAGGGTCCCAGACAGAGCTGGAGAAAAATACAGAACAAATTTATAACTCAGAAGAAAACAGGCAAGACTTATTGATCTTGGACCACGTTTACCATGGCCTCCACCAGACTGGGTCCAGTAAAACTAGATGGTGCCCAGCTACTACCACTGACTGCTCTGACAGGGATCACAACAGAGGGTCCCGGACAGAGCTGGAGAAAAATGTAGAACAAAATTCTAATTCAAAAAGAAAGACCACACTTGCTGGCCTGACAGAGGCTGGAGAAACCCTGAGAGTATGGCCCCCAGACACGCTTTCAGCTCAGTAATGGGACTACTCCTGAGGTTCACCCTTCAGCCAAAGATTGAACAGGCCCATGGAACAAAACAAGACTAAAGGGATGCACCAGCCCTAGGGTGGGGACAGGAAGGTAAGAGGGAACAGGAATGCTGGTAATAAGGAAGCCAGGGTTGAGAAGGGACAGTGTTCACATGTCATGGGGTTGTTAATCAATGTCATACAACGTGTATACTAACTGTTTGATGAGAAACTAGTTTGTTCTATAAACCTTCATCTAAAGCTTATTTAAAAAAAAAAGACTTACTGATCTGACAGAGACTGGAGAAACCTCAACAGTATGGCCCTCGGACACTCTCTTAGCTCAGTAATGAAATCACTCCTGAGATTCACCCTTCAGCCAAAGATTAGACAGGCCCATAAAACAATACAAGACTAAATATGCACATCAGCCCAGGGGCAAGGACGCAAAGGAAGGAGGGGACAGGAAAGCTGGTATTGGGGAACCTAACGTTGAGAAGGGGAGAATGTTGACATGTCACAGGGCTGGCAACCGATAGTTTTATTGATATAGAAAACTATTCATGAACTATTATTGAATAAAATCAAAGCAGGTTATGAAACAATTAGCATGGTAAGATCTCAATTGAATTCCTAAAAAATGCATATACTAGAGGAAAAACAAATCTGAAATCATAATACCAAAATGTTCACAGCTATCTCTGACTTGTGAAATTTTAAGCAACTTTTTTCCTTTTTACTTCTTTTTATGGCCTCCCTTTTTTCCCTCATTACCATGATTTACCTATTTAATAAGAAAGTAAGGCCGTGCAAGGTATCATTTTTAAGGTTAAAGTCTCAGCTTTGCAGATAGGACTTTATAGTGATTAGTTTTGGTTTCTTAAGAGGAAAGGCTATGTTCATTTTATTTAGAAAAAGTAAATGCAGGAAACACTGAAACTTTCACAAATATTAAAAAAGACAGTGTGAAAAATAATAAAAGGAAATGCTGGGGCATTCTCAGAAGAGAGTAGTCTTAGCACATGTTCGGGGCCACTCTACCACTGAGAAAACCACGGCCAGTTTGGAAGGAGCATAGATATACCTGAGCCTCACGTCCTCTAGGAAGAAAATCTGGTGTGAGGAAGCAGAGGTAAGAGACTATTCATTTTTTCTCATAATACCTTGAATTGTTTTGTGTATCTATTATCTTTAATTAAAAAAAATTTTTTTATAGGGAATTCACAGCTGAGTTTAGCAAGGTTGCAGATACGAAGTCAACACATAAAAATCAACTGTATTTCTATAAACAAGCAATGTACAATTGGAAACCAAAACCTTAAAAATATCATTTATGAGAGCTGCAAAATAAATGATATATTTTAGTTTAAACCTAACAAAATACATATGAGGTCTGTATGCTAAAAACAACAAACAAGATATCCACAAAAAAAAAAAAAAAAAAAAAAAATTAGCCTGTAATTTAGCTAATTATCTACTAACCAGCATGTAACTGAGGTTTAATAAATGTTCAGTAAGAATTACAGTAGCACTCAGGGTAATAAGCCCATTGCTCTACTTAATTGTACCAAGCTGTTTGGCTAATTCCTCTGAAGCCATATTCTTTTTATACTTATAGCTTAACATAATTAATAACTTAATTGCTTAAAATAAAAAACTACCAAAATACCAATAAAACTAAATGCCATAATTTATGTAAAATTAGTTAAACAACCTATGTCTCCTTTGGATTTGGCAAGTTACAACTGTGATAAGCTAGATTTTTGTCTCTTGTCTTCTATCACTGCAAAATTTTCTTGGTTTGATTTCAAGTACTCCGAATCTGTATATAATAAAGTGAATGAGAGTGCAATCTATCTCAATAACGTAGGCCCTAAGTCAAGTCTTTCTTTAAAAAAAAAGCCTTTTTTCTGACTGATTGAGTCACCAAATATTGACCTGAAAGTCTACTTTGGGCACATGCTTTCCATGGCACACTTCAGACTTTTCTCCTACTTTGCTCATAGAAAACACCTCTCTTCCTCACTCAGCTGTGGACTGCCAGTATTAGTTGAGATTATCCATGGCATTTCTGCTACCCGTTCCCATATCTGTGATCTGTGGCCTGGAATTGCCTTGCAGTTATCCACATATCTTCTATTAAGAACTTTCTTTACCCTTTGAATTCCTCAGCCTGTTGCTGCTCAGGGATACTTGTTGATTGTTCTGTGAAGAAGAGACTAAGCAATCCACCTTCTTGATTTAAATAAGATTATACTAATTTGGAAACCCTGGTGGCATAGCGGTTAAGTGCTACGGCTACTAACCAAAAGGTCAGCAGTTTGAATCTGCCAGGCGCTCCTTGTAAACTCTATGGGGCAGTTCTACTCCGCCCTGTAGGGTCGCTATGAGTCAGAATCGACTCAACGGCAGCAGGTTTAATCCTGATACAGAATCCTATGAGCAAAATGGTTATCAAAGGGTTACATTTTAACCCAAATGCCTGTTAGCATATTAAAGAAATGTTAATATGTTGCACAACTCTTATTAGTAACCTCTCCAGGGTCACTTAGTGCTTAATGGAACAAGAAGCTTTGTCTCATAATGTGTGGGCAAAACATGTACTTTTTTTATTTCTAGAAGGCTGGTTATTTTTAAACTAGAAGGCTGGTTATTTTTAAACTAAACCATAACTCACCAAAATTTTGACTGGCTTCACCACCTTTCTAGCAATGACACCAGGGGCTCTTAAACGAATGGTTTCCAAAACACACCACTTAATTAGAAGGAGTTTCTTCAAGTCATCCTCGGACACTTTAATCTTATCTTTTCCTATAAAAAGAGAATTTTAAAAAACGGGTTAAGAGGCCAGAAAGTGATTATCAAATAAGTTTATTGTTACGGATTGAATTGCGTCCCCCCAAAAAATATGTGTTGTAACTCCTAACCTCTATGCCTGTGGTTAGGGGCCCTGGTGGTGTAATGGTTAACCCTTCGGCTGCTAACCAAACGGTTGGCAGTTGGAATCCACCAGCCACTCCTTGGAAACTCTATGGAGCAGTGCTACTCTGTCCTATGGGGTTGCTGTAGGTTGGAATCAACTCAATGGCAACAGGATGCCTGTGGCTATAATACCATTTGGGAATAGATTATCTTTGTTATGTTAATAAGGAAGGTTTAGCATAGGGTGTGTCTTGAGTCAGGCTCTTTTGAGATATAACAGAGATTAAACAAGCAGAGACAGGGTAACAGAGATGCCAAGACACATGGAGATCTCCAAGGAATCAGGAAGCAGAAGCTAAAGAGACAAGAGCCTTCCTCCAGAGCTGACAGAGAGAGAGCTTTCTCCTAGAGCCAGTGCTCTGAATTTGGGCTTCTAGCATCCTCAACAGTGAGAAAATAAATTTCTGTTTGTTAAAGCTATCCACTTGTGGTATTTCTGTTAAGGCAGCACTAGATAACTAAGACACTTATCAGCTTAGGTTACATATTGATTCTGACAGCAAACAGAGTATTAGTGTTAATATTTGCACACCAAATTAAGTCATTTCTTGTTTCTTTATCACTTTCCTGACGGGATGATAAAATTTCTGGTACAGATAATGAAACCAGTGTTGATTACTACAACCTGGTGGATCGGTATCCAACTTTGGTTCTCATAGTTCTGTGGTTATCAAATGACTAAGACAGTCCCTGTCAGAACGGTATTCAATTTTCACTCATCTCATTCTTTCATGTTCAAATTCTCACTCCTCCTAGGGATAAAGCAGTAAGAAATTACCATCAAACACAAAGAGAAAAAGAGATGTGAAATCATCTGGCTGTTTTTATTATTCTGCTACCTTTCCACTGCTGACCCTTTAATTTCATTATTGTTTTTTAATCATTTGTTTAAGAAGGTAAAAAAAAAAAAAAAGACTATACAAGAAAATTAGCAGAACTGAAAGAAAGATTCAACAGAGTAGCAGGATACAAGATAAACATACAAAAATCAGTTGGATTCTTATACACCAATAAAGAGAACTATGAAAAGGAAATCAGGAAAACAATACCATTTATAATATCCCCTAAAAAAATAAAATGCTTAGGCATAAAACTAACCAGGGACATTAAAGACCTATATAAAGAAAACTACAAAAAATACCACTGCACGATACCAAAAGAGACCTACATAAATGGAAAAACATACCATGCTCATGGATAGGTAGACTCAATAAATGAAAATGTCAATTCTACCCAAAGCAATCTACAAATACAATGCAATCCCGATCCAAATACCAACAGCATTCTTTAATGAAATAGAAAAACTAATCATTAACTTTATATTAAAAGGAAAGATAAGTAAAGCACTACTGAAGAAAAAGAATAAAGTAGGAGGACTCACAGTACCTGACCTCAGAACCTACTATACAGCTACAGTAGTCAAAACAGCCTTGTACTGGTACAATGACAGACACATTGACCAAGGCACAGGACTGAGAACCTATGGTCACCTGAACTTCAACGAAGGCTCAGAGTCCATTAAATGAGGGAAAAGACAGTCTTTTTAACAAACGGTGCCGGCAAAATTGGATGTCCATCTGTATAAAAATGAAACAGGACTCATACCTAACACCATACACAAGAAATAATTCAAAATGGCTCAAAACCTAAATATAAAACCAAAAACTATAAAGATCATAGAAGAATAAACAGAATCAACACTAAAGGCCTTAATACACAGCATAAGTACGATACAAGCCATAACTAACAATACAAAAATACCAGAAGATAAGCTAGATAACTGGAATCTTCTAAAAATTAAACACTTATGCGCATCAAAAGACTTCACCAAAAGAGTAAAAAGAAAGCCTACAGACTGGGAAAAAAAAATTGGCTGTGACAAATCCAACAAAGGTCTAATTTCTAAAATCTGTAGGAAAATCCAATACCTCTACAACAAAGGGACAAATAATCCAATTAAAAAATGGGCAAAGGAAATGAATAAACACTTCACCAAAGGAGACACTCACGCAGCTAACAGACATATGAGGAAATGCTCGCAATCACTAGCCACAAGAGAGATGCAAATCCAAACTGCAACGAGATAACATCTCGCCCCAACATTACTGGCACAAATCAAAAAACCAGAAAATAACAAATGTTGGAGAGACTGCTGGGAAATTGGAACTCTTATGCACTGCTTGTGGGAATTTGAAATGGTACAACCATTTTGGAAAATGATATGGCGATTCCGATAAAGCTAGAAATAGAAATATCATCCAAACCAAAAAAACCAAACCCAGTGCCGTCGAGTCGATTCCGACTCATGGTGACCCTATAAATCATATGATCCAGCAATATATCCTAGAGAAATAAGAGTTGTCACATGAATAGACATATGCACAACCATTGTCATGGATTGAATTATGTCCCCCAAAAATGTGTGTATCAACTTGGTTAGGCCATGATTCCCAGTATTCTGTGGTTGTCCTCCATTTTGTGATTGTAATTTTATGTTAAAGATTAGGGTGGGATTGTAACACCACCCTTACCCAGGTCTCATCCCTGATCCAATGTAAAGGGAATTTACCTGGGGTATGGCCTGCACCATCTTTTATCTCTCAAGAGATAAAAGGAAAGGGAAGCAAGCAGAGAGTTGGGACCTCATACTACCAAGAAAGCAGCACCAGGAGCAGAGCCCGTCCTTCGGGCCCAGGGTCCCTGCGCCTGAGAAGTACTTTGACCATGGAAAGATGGAGGATAAGGACCTTCTTCCATAGCCAACAGAGAGAGAAAGCCTTCCCCTGGAGCTCACGCCTTGAATTTGGACTTTTAGCCTATTTTACCGTGAGGAAATAAATCTCTCTTTGTTAAAGCCATCCATCCACTTGTGGTACTTCTGTTACAGCAGCACTAGATGACTAAGACACTCATGTTCATTGCAGCACTGTTCACAATAGCAAAAGATGGAAACAACCTAAGTGCCCATCAACAGATGAATGGATAAACAAACTACGGTACATACACATAATGGAATAATACGCAACAATAAAGAATGATGAATCTTCAAAACATCTCACAACATGGATGAATCTGGAGGGCATTATACTGAGTGAAATAAATCAATCACCTAAGGACAAATATTGTATGAGACCAGTTATTATGAAAACTCATGAAAAGATTTACACACAAAAAGAAACAATCTTTGATGGTTACGAGGGAGGGGAGGGGTGGGAGGGAAAAAACACTAACTAGACGATAGGTAAATGGTAACTTTGGTGCAGGGTAAGACAGTACACAATACTGGGAAAGTCAGTACAACTTGACCAAGGCAAGGTCATGGAAGCTTCACAGATACATTCAAACTCCCTGAGGAACCGAATTACTGGGCTGAGGGCTGGGGACCACCGTCTTAGGCAACATCCAGCTCAATTGGCATAACATAGTTTGTAAAGAAAATGTTCTACATCCTTCTTTGGTGAATAGTGTCTGGAGTCTTAAAACCTTCTGAGCAGCCATTTAAGATACTCTACTGGTCCTACCCCGTCTGGAGCAAGGGAGAATGAAGAAAACCAAAGACACGAGGGAAAGATTAGCCCAAAGGACTAATGGACCACAACTTCCACAGCCTCTACCAGACTGAGTCCAGCACAACTAGATGGTGCCCGGCTACCACCATGACTGCTCTGACAGGGATCACAATAGAGGGTCCTGGACAGAGCTGAAGCAAAATATAGGACAAAATTCTAATTCACAAAAAAAAGACCAGACTTACTGGTCTGAAGAAACCCCGAGAGTATGGCCCCCTGGATGTCCTTTTAACTCAGTACTGAAGTCACTCCTGATTGGCCCTTTGGTCAAAGATTAGACAGGCCCATAGAACAAAACGAGACTAAAGGGGCACATCAGCCCAGGGGCAAGGACGAGAAGACAGGATGGGACAGGAAAGCTGGTAAGGGGGAACCCAAGGTCCAGAAGGAGAGAGTGTTGACATGTCATGAGGTTGGCAACCAAGGTACAAAACAATGTGTGTAATAATTTTTTGAGGAGAAACGAATTTGCTCTGTAAACCTTGATCTAAAGCACAATAAAGAGAAAACACTAGGAAAAAGACGGTGGGGTACATGTATCTCATCTGCAACAATGAGAGCTCTGTCTCTACATAGGTGCATCAAACCTTCCTAACATGACATGTACATCTTATCTAATACTTAAATTGAAGTCATCTAAAAAAGAATTGGGACCCATCTTTCTGCCACCCACAAGACTGTCAGGGTCTTTCAGTCAAATTAAGAGTTTAATTGCTAATGATATTTCAAGGAAAATGCTTGCATTTTGAAAATTCTTTAAGGCAAAAACCTAGCTTTTAATTTGGTTTTGGCAGGATTTGTTTAATAAAATTAAAAACATTGTCAGCTTAATTAAGTCAATCCAGTCTGTTCTTTAACATTTACTACTCAACAGTATTGGGAATGAGTGAGTGACAGCAGAGTCTAGGGTCTCCAAACGTCCTTCTCTTTGACACTGGATGAGGCTTGCTCTAAAGCAAGCCCATTCTACAGGAGAGATCTAGGTGCGTGCTGTCTGTGAAATCTTGTCTTTAAATACCGGTTGAATTCCTGAGGAGTCAGACGCTGCCATCTTTGGTTAGATGAGTCTGGGAAACAGCGTTACTGCCCTTCTATTAATCCCCTTAGGGGTGCCTATGCACTCAATTAAACAAAGAGCTCAGGCTGCTAACCAAAAGGTCAGCAGTTTGAATCCATAGTTTGGGAACACTATGGGGCAGTTCTACTTCGTCCCATAGGGTCACCATGAGTCAGAATCGACTTGACACCACACAACAGCAACAACTACCAGGTTTGCAATCAAGGCACAGCTCCTGCTTGCAGTACTCTTAGTCTACTCGCAGGTTAGAGGCAAGCAGACAGTTATACCAGGCAGGCAAGAAAACTGTTGTGTGAGATATAAAATATTCTAAAACAGTTGAAAGGAGGGAGGGTTCACGACCAACTAGGGGACACACAAGATATTCTATGAGCATCTTTTTCTAAAACTACAAGCATCATTAGTTATTTGCATAGAGTAAACCCTATTAAATACATATTAAACAGATAATGCTCCTATTTCAACGTAGGGAAGGGAATGGGTGGATATCCTAGACAAGGAAAGAGAAAGAGCAAAAGGAAACCCATTGCTCAGAAAACAGTGGGTCTAGTTTGCCTGGAAGGTGGAATACATGTTATGGAACTGTAAGGGATCCAGTAAGGCTGTATTGATCTCTCGTGTGGATAAACGCCATTCTGGAATATTCAGAGACTAGAGAATTTGGAGACTTTCTGCCTTGGGAGGGTGAAAAATTCAACAATGAAGCAGTGGTATGGAGCACCATTCTCTATCAAACTATAAATTTTTGCTCAGGCCTAAGTAACCAGATAGTAAGAGGAGACAGAATCCTTATGGGCTTCTGTTTTAACGTGCACATTAAAAAAAAAAAAAAAAAAATGAGTTGCCATTGATTCGATTCCAACTCATGGTGACCCCATTCGTGTCAAAGTAGAATTGTGCTCTATAGTGTTTTCGATGAGTGATTTTTTGTAAGTAGATCACCAAGCTTTTCTTCCAAGGTGCCTCTGGGTGGACCCAAACCTCCAACCTCTTAGTTAGCAGCTGAGTGCATTTTATTTGACCACCCAGGGACTCCAACCTGCACAGATATTGATTGCCCCTTCCCATAATGACTGGAAAATCATATGTATGTTTTTTGCATCTTCACAATCTAAATACCAGAGTCTGTCCAAATTGTGTTCCATGAAATATCTGCAAGATGTCAACAGGTTTTCCAAATGAGGAAAAAAGGCTCTATGATATCAAACAAATATGAAAAATGATACACGTTATTGGTGATTCACTGCACATATAGCATATTACAGGCTTTGAGAAATTCTGCAGTAAAAGCAGCTGTTTATGCCCATATTTCAAAACTTTTTGGAACATAGAATCTGTCTCCTTCTATCATCTGTACAAGAAAATCACTATTTAACAGAATATAAAAGATAACTAGTTACGTAATGCCCATGAATCCTTTCTGAAGCGATCCTTCCAAAAACCAAAGCCTGATTTAAATTTCTCTGCTCATTTCTAGTATATATCATATGACTTATATGCACATGGTCTAATCACCTACAAGTAGTTATTAAAAACCAAAAAATTATTACCAACTGAAAACTATCTTGATAGTTCATGGAAAGCTAATGGCACCAAAATTTTACTTACTTCACATCTTTCCCAAACAATTCCAGTATCTTCTAAGCTAATTCAGAGAAATAACTTAGAAAATCCATGGTTAGCATTAGAAATTCTTTATTTGAAAAGTGGCTGAGATTTTTGCATATGCAACAGATAGTTTTGTTAATTTAAGATAACAAGTATTTATCTGGCATTTAATGGAAAACCGAGTGCTAAGGGATACAAAGGAAATAAATTTAAATTTTAGGGATCTTACCCTTTAAAAATCTATAAATTCTAAAACTGAGGGAAAAAAATATAAGTGCTTTTCCCAAATAGTGTTAAAAGCAGAAATTTTGGGGTTCCCATCTGTGGATTCGTTTAAGAATAACACCTAAACAGGAAAGCATCTAACATATAGTAAGTGTTCAATACCAGGTACTTCCATTCTTTCATTCATTCATTCATTATTAGTGTTAATTTCGTAATGCCTCTCTAGAAACAATACCTTCCTGATCTACTTTTGCTTCATAGCTAATAAAATCATTCTTTTCCCTGAAATCTTTGTTGGGAGAAAAATTAGATTTGATTAGATATCAGGTCTGGAGAATTTTTTCAATCACTCATTAAATAGACACTGAGAACCTTTATGCAGTGTGCAAATGAGCCCTGATGGTGCAATGGTTAAGCACTTGGCTGCTAACCCAAAAGTTGGCTGTTCAAACCTACCCAGTGGCTCCACAGGAGAAAGGTCTGGCGATCTGCTTGCATAAAGATTAGAGCCAAGAAAATCCTATGGGGCAGTTCTACTGTCTCACATGGGTCGCTATGAGTCAGAATTGCCCCGACAGCACCTAACCACAAACAACATGCCGTGTGCAAGTGCTGAATATGAAGATGAACGGCATGGCCCTGGTGCTTAAGGAGTTCATGGTCTGATAGAGGAAGCAAAGAACTAAAAGCAGTTAAAATGTGATAAATGATATCATACTGAAATGTGCAACATGCTGTGGGGACACAGTGGTGGCAGCAATCAGACCGCAGAGGAGCTGTCAGAAAGACTTCTCAGAAAAAGTACAGTCTGAACAAAGGATCAGAGACACAAAGTAATGGACATGTTCAGGTAACAGTTCAATGTGGCTGGAGCAGAGAGTCCAGTGTAGGAAGTGCCTAGGTCAATGAGGCTCAGAAGAAGCTCTGAATGAGCTGTCATACTTGGTTCTCAATGGCTTGGTAATGGGTCCATCCTCTCTCCCAAAGGTCTTCCCCTCAAGTGCCAGCCTTCCCACATCAGCTGAAGCCAGAGGTTATGACAGGAGCTTCCTTTTCTTCTACTTAACCTCTGAATGTGCCCCAAGAGTACCCAGCATTTATTTCTGGGCCCTTTTCTCCATTTACATACTCCGCCTGGGTGAGTCAATTCCTTTTCCATAAAATACCATTAGTGGACTGGTGGCACCCAGAATTATATCTTCTGCCTTGATCTCTTTCCCAAGCTCCAGATTATTTTTATCCAGTCGGGTACATGATGGCACATTTTACATCTCAAACCACACAGGGCCAACATGAAACTCGACATTTTCCTCACTTAAATAGTCTTTCCTCCCTTAGTCCTCCCATCACAGAAGATGGTAGCTATATTTTCCAAGTTGCTTACGCCTAAGAGTTGTTCACGATTCCTCCTTTTCCCATCTAATTGATCACCAAGGCCTGCCTGTTGTTTGTATCCACAAAAAAGATCCTACTTTTGTCCACATCACTCCATCTCCACAGCAACTGCTGGGTTCAAACCACCATCATTTCTGACCTGGTTCACAGTAATAGCCTCCATTGTCCTCCCTGCTTCCACCTGGCTCCCTTACAATCTACCCTCACCCAGCAGCCAAAGATGCCTCTAATCAAACCAAATCAGTTAATGGCTTCCCTCTATGTAGGATTAAATCCAAAATTTGCACTTCGGCAAACAAGACGCAATCTACCCTTCTAATCTCATCTCTCACTGAATCCTGGCTATGTCACCTTTGCAAATTATCCAACCTCTCTGTACCTCAGTTTGTTCACCTATAAAATGGGAGTATCAAATGTATCTACCCCACAGGATTGTTGTGAGGCTTAAAAGAGTTAATACATGTAAAGCTCTGAAAACTATTACTGGCACATAGCAACAAATCAATAAATGTTATCCATTATCGTTATTATTTCCTCTGCCTTTTCCCAATTGTTTGAAAAGCTGGCTCCCTCTCACTTCTCAGGTCTCCGCCAAAAAATCTTTTCCTCAAGAGCCCTTTCCTGACCACCCCAGCTAACAGCTCCCTAATCACTATCATGTCATTTTGTTAATTTCCTTTATAGTTTCCATTACTATATGACATAATTTCTCTCATTGTTTATTGTTGGGCTCTCTCAAATAGGTTGTGATTCCATGTGCCTCAGAATCTCGTTATTTCCATTCTTTGATGCCTTCCCAGTATCTATGCCAGTGCCTGGAACATGGTTTCAAGAAAAAAAAAAAAAGTTGCTGTCAAGTTGATTCTGACTCACATCGACCCCATAGGACAGAGTAGAACTGCTCCATAGGGTTTCCAATGAGTGGCTGGCGGATTCCAACTGCCGACCTTTTGGTTAGCAGTCAAGCTCTTAACCACTGTGCCACCAGGGCCCCTGGAACATGGTAGGTACTTGATAAATTTTTATTAAATAAATGATGAATAAATGTCTAAGATGGTAGAAGGGGAGATCAATTAAGAAGCTGTTAGTTCATGTAAACTACAATGAGAGAGATGGAAAGGAAAAGCCAAATTTGGGAGACATTTCTAAATGCACAAAACTTTAAACAAACAAGAATTTACTGAAAACTTGGTATATGCTAGACCATCACCTAGAAGACTTGTTCAAACACAGATTATAACTACCATGTAATTTTTCCTTCCCTTATCCCAAATTTTTAATATTTTAATAAAGTTAGCTAATACATTAACCTTTGGTTAACACTTGGGGAAGTAAAGAGATCTGGGTGATGTCCAGTGAGGCAATGCAATGCAGAAAAGAGGCATACAACACGCAGAAGGGATGGGAGAGCGGAAACAGAAATCAACAAATGCAGGAACCCAGAGTCAAGAGAAGACTGGAAGATACACAAGCCTCTGCCTCTTGCCACCTCCCCATTTCTCCCTCCAAGGTTTCCCAGAGACTTGGGATGGGGTTCAGACCAATTTCAATTTATCTTAAAAAACAAGGTGGCCCCAACAAGTTAGGGGCCCTTGACAAAAGGATGTTGCAAATAAATTAGCAGCAGCCTACAATTCAGTTCCTAAATCTTTCTTTTAAAAAAAAAATTACCTTTAAAAATCTTGAGTATCTGCGTTGGTCAAATCCACCAAACAATCCCTCCGTTTGTTTGTTTGTTTTTCTCTATTTTACCTTACTGTGTAGATGTAGATACCAGATACAAAAAGAAACTTTTTCTACTTGAAGGATAGATGGCTACCAAAGGTCAGGGTTTGTGTTCAAAATCAGATCTACGTGACCTCAAAGTAATGGCCTATTATAAGACAGCCATAGTTTTGGCCCTGATAAATTTTGGACTCTAGTCTAGGCTTCTGAAACCTCTCTTAAAAAACATTTTTTTTTAAATAAATTATCCTTATTAGACTAATTGAAATTTTTTTAGACTAGCTGAATTATAAAGTATAAATTTTTGTATTATATAATATACAAAGCTTGCTTTGAATTGAATATAATATTTAAAATCTATTATGACCTATAAATGTATGAGCAATGTCAACTACACTCAAAAAATAAATGTTTTGATCAAATATTTTTAACCTAAGTTCCAGTGTGATGTGGGAAAAATAAAACAACATTCTTGGACCAGACAAAGAAAAAGAAAAGGAAGTATGATAAGTTTTCAAACAACATCTTTAGGGTAAAACATATTTTTTATTCTAACTCTTAGAAATGGCTCTGTACCCATACTGTACATATTTCAGTGCACATCTGTGGTTGTTCTTCCAGTGTTTTGACTCTAAAATTAGAAGGCTCAGCTTGGCAGAATGCCAAGGTCATCATCAAGAGGGCTAGAGCCTAAAAGAGACTAGGACCAGTACAGAAGATAGCCCAGGAAGGAAATGCGGGGTGACTTGGGGTAAAATTCAGAAACCATCTGTTTACTGCCATAGTCAAACCTAATCTTAGGATTCTTGAAACAAAATAAAAAGAAAGGATGATTCTTGTATTCAGAAATAACAAAAAAAGTATCTAAAATATTATATATAGTTTTGAGGTTCCATGCATAGATGACAAGCAGGTTATAATATAGTAGCCAGAAATTATATTTGTTAAGGATATACAGTAGATTGAAATTCCATTCTTTCATTCATGTATTTACTCAGTGTGTATTTACTATACATCTATTATGTGCTAATCCAAGCACAAGTGCTGTAAGAGATAGAAAGAGAATAATAACCAATGTATGGACCATATAATGTAGCAAATACTTTAGTTTGTTTATTCTTTGCAACTACCTGTCAGCTAATCGAGAGGTTAAGATGCCCGAGGATACAAGCTTGAAAGCGTCAAAGGAGGCTTCAAACCTATCTGTCTGTATCTAAAGGCCTCACACTGGCTACTGTGCCACTCTGCGTCCCCTAACAGGAGAAATGAGACAGACACAGTGGCTGCCCTAAAGGAGCCTGGACATAAGGGCACACAATAATATCTGGGTGTAAACAACTATAAATTTCATAAGAGAGAATTAAAGTGCCACTGAAGTTCATCCCCTCTTTCTGAGGCTAAAATTACAGCTAAGCCTAGAAGGATGAGAAGAAGTTGCCCAGGCAGAAAGAAAAGTAACTTAAATTCCAAAATTGAATCATAAAAATCTGATTTCTTTGACTTAAAAAAGGAACAATACAACTGAAGTCACTAAAGAAAGTTTCTTCTTTAAGAGATGACTCCACTGTTCCTTAAGATTTCAATCCTTCCCCCCCTTTAGACACACACACACACAGAAATGAACAGATAAAAATTTTAAAAGTCTGTTTCTATAGTCCCGAGTAACATTACATAAAGATTTTAACTAATAACTTTGGTGAAATAATCCATGTTTTGACAGAAAACAAGAGAACTACTATTTTAAAAAAAAGAGGGACATGGTAGACATTTGCTGAGTTATTCAGACATAATTCTGAGGAGACAGATAAAAGGTGGGGTTGGAAAACCAAAAAAACCAAACCCGTTGCCATCGAGTCGATTCCAACTCATAGATGACCCTACAGGACTGAGTAAAACTGCCCCAGAGGGTTTCCAAGGAGCAACTGGTGGATTTGAACTGCCGACCTTTTAGTTAGCAGCCATAGTGCTTAACCGCTACACCACCAGGGCTCCAGAGTTGGGAAGTAAGATTGAATATGGAGGAAGGCCCTGTGCTCCCTCAAAAATGACAGGCAGGTGTGTATACTACCAGAAGACACACACAAAGATGAAGAAAAATAATAAAACCATGCTAAAATTGGAAGAGTACAATCCTTACACATTCTACCAGCTCTTTCTTTACTTTTAAAAATTATGGCGTCTCAGTTCTGTTTGCTCTCCCATGCTATGAGATAAGCTTTTCTTCACAGAGGCTGTCTTTTCATAGTCCTAGAAGGGCTTGTCTAAAATATTCAAAGTTAAGGTGTGTATAAAAGGTCACAGTACACACTAAGGAGAATAAACCTGGGATGAAATTACAAGGGAAACAAAGAAACTGGCATGATAAACTTAAGCAACGATTCCTACCAAAATCTGAATAAGAAATCTACCTTCCAATTTTTTATAATAATTTCTATAGACAGTAAAATCAAGTAATAAAAATTAGTGTTTGCTTCAGACTGCCATTTAGGAAATTATGTTATAGCTTGAAAAAAAATACATAGTGTGTTTACGACTTCTCCCCCAAAATAACGGAGCTATGACATCAATTGCTGTCAGAGAATAAGGGCAAGAAACCATTTAGATTTCTGGTTGATTTTCTCAGCCAGAGGCCTCAGGATAAGCTCCTGAAGAAAATCAGTGGTTAGAGAACAAAAACAAAGCTAGAGCAAAACGGTAAATAAAGATTTAGAGTGTTTCAGAAAATAAACCACTGCGCCCACTTCATTTCAGGGATTTTTTAAAACTTGAATACAATTAGTAATGCCCAAAATTCCTTTAAAAATTATGTGTATTTTTTTCAGGAATATTTTCTCATATGTAGGACATGGATGTTTTCAGAAATAGGAGGTTAGCATATCTCACAGAGAGATGATTAAGAGTGGATAAAATGTCTTGAAGTAGATAATGCCATTTACAATAGGTTTTATATGTCAAGTGACCCCATGACGAGTAATTTATAGGTAATGAGAATACAATGGTAATAGATTTCTGGAAAGTTTTAGCGAGATGAAGATTGGTTCATTGAATTATCTCTCCAAAAAAGAAAAGAAACAAAACCCTTTCTACAGTTATTTTTTTTTTAACTTTGAAAAGAAATATTATGAAACTAATCTTTCATTATTAGAGAAGAAAATTAACTTTTAATTTTGTATAAAGACTCTGATAGTCTTTTCCCCCTCCAAAGATTTGTTTCCCTCCACTCCTGAGGACCAACATATAGTGAGAGATGCCTAGAACAGGGGGCATATCAGGAATTGAGAAAGAGTAGAAGTGATAAGAAGAAAAGAAATGATAAAATTAATGAGGAAACAAAGTCTTGGAGCCAAGTTGGTTAAGCAAGGGACAGTTAGGAGGGACTTGATTATTCAGCATAATAGATACATGTTTTCCTAATTCAGCCCATTATATTTTAGGCTGGGCCTTCCCTAGGTATTATGAGCCACAAGACCTGACTCCAGTATCAACTGGGACGCAGGGGACACTACAACTGCATGTCTTTATACAGGAAAAATCAGGTTTAAATGAACTTACAGAGCAGATGTGAAAGGAATAAAGATGTTTCAAGAGTGTATGTCAAGAAAGCGAGAAGCTGCTTTGCTTTTAAGAACAGAGGGAGTGACAGAGAGGGTCATGGAGGAGTGGGGCCTGACCAGTAAAACAAGGGTTTGCTTTGTGTAGGAGAGTTATTTTAAAAATTACCCTACCTAGGAAGACTACTTCCTAATCTTCTAGTCCTTCTTGCTCCCCTCTTGCTCTCCTCCCTACCTCTTTCCCTTTTCCCTCTCCCTCTCAGAGAACACTCAGATCCTTCCATATGTAGTGGGAGTGACTGGATTTTTGGCATCTGAAGACAAAAAATGGGAATATTGGACACTTAAAATAATTAGAGAGTAAATAACGATTTTTCCTAACAAAAGTAATTAATTAATGAGTGGAATGGATCCTTAAAGGTTAGTTTTATCCTCTTGTTTCATTCAGTCACCTCACCAAAACCTCTGGAATGTGAAGAAAGCAAAGATAGAAGGAGATCTGCCCTCAAAGTTCCCAAGGTGAGGACACTGAACACAAAAGATAAGGTATTGCCAGCCTTTTTGAAAACATAAGGCTTGTGTTTTCATTTCAAGCCTATGGTGAACTTACTGTGCTGAAAGACCCTTCAAAAATTCAATTTAAAGTTCAATATTCTATGCAACCTCCTAAATACTTGGTTTTTGTTTTTTCTACAAAGCATTAACCTCCGTCATTATTGCATATGTTCTGTGAGAAAAAATATCTATGAGACAGATATTAAGTCCAATTTACATAAAATTCAAGGGAGAGAGAATGAGAGTAGATGAAAGGTTATGAAGTAAATGGTACCCTATGAAGTTAAAAGCCTTTTAGTTTACTGCTATTCCCTATAATTCTTCATGAGTCTCTCCACCGACTGTTAAGTTGCTAGAATATTAATTCATTGCAAATTTTAATAGTTGGGAAACGTCTGCCTCAAGAACATGAACAGTGAAGAAAAATGACTTTTTTTTTTTACAATTTTTTTTTTTTAGCTTTGAAAGATTGTGAATTCTGCTTGTTACTGACAGAAACGTAAATAAATAAGAGAATGCAGACTTCTCTCCAAAAGCATCTATACACTTCTGAGCCTGACAACTATGGAGAGAGAAAAGAAATTTCAGGCATGTAAGTGGATTCATTCCCACGATAAATGGCAGGCCAGAACTGATCTAAGACAATGATTTTTAATCCCAGTTCCAACCAATTAGAGGGTTGTGAAATCCATTTAGAAATTAGGTGAGGCCATGACATACTATGTCTTTGTTCTCAAACTAATCTTTTCGTTAGAACTTTCTATTTGTTTATTAATTATATAAGTAACAAACTATAATAATCTCATGCCTTCTACTCCAATCCAACCTCTATACATAATTATTGTTAACAATTTGCTATGAAGTCTTCTACACTTTTCTTGTAAAACTTATTCAAACATATATTTGAATGAATTCATTCATTTACTAATTTTTAAGGACTTTTTTTTTACTAAAAGCAGGGCATCATTCTTGCCACTAATGATGCACCAGTGAACAAAAGAGACAAAAATTCCTATTCTCATGGAACTTAGATTTTAGTGCGTATGTGTGGGAGAGGCGGCAAAAGTCATATAATTAGGTATACCACATACTATGTCAGGAAATTATAAACATAATAGATAAATATAAAGCAAAGAGGGAAAATAGAAAGTGGTAGTGGTTGGAGGAGGTTAATACAATTTTAAAGGACAGTCAGAGGAAGCTTCACTTATAAGATGGTACGTGGTCAGGAAATAAAAGGATGGAGGAAATAAGCGGTGAGGCTATTGGAGGAAAAGTGTTTGAGGAACAAGGAACAAATTAAAAGGCCTGTGGTAGGAGCCTGCTTGCCATGTTCAGAGAACAACAAGGAGCCCCAAGGAGCTGAGTATATCTGGAATAGCATGAGTGTGGGAAGAGAAGTGGGAGAAAAGATCAGAGAAGTAATGGGAGGCCAAATTGTACAGGGCCTTGTGGGCCACCATAAAGTCTTTGGCTTTTCCTCTGAGTGAGAGGAAAAGCCACTGGAGGGTGGTGAGCAGAGAAGGGGAGGCATGGGGAGAGTGAGTACAGAAGCTCAAGGAATTTTGCTGTAAAGGAAAGCAGTAAATTGGAGCAGTAGCTGGAAGAACAGATGATGTCAAGAGGATTTTTTTTTTCATTACAAGTTGATGGATATGATCCTATAGAGAGGGGAAGCTTGATGATGCAGAAGAGAGAGGGAAATCTGGTGGAAGGATATCACTGGGAAGACAAGAAGGAATGAAATCAAGAGGGGTTGGCTTGACAGAGGCTCATCTTCAGTCCTGCGAACAGGGTATGAAGGTGGAGACGTGGGCAGGTACACAGCAGCCGTGTGTGGCAGCCTGGACAAGTTGTCTTCTGATTGTTTCAGTTTTCTTAGTGAGAAAGCTGAGAATATTCACTACAGCAGGAGGCATGGGTTTGAGGAGAAAGAAGGTGTGAAACAGTCAACTAGAAGAGTAAATGACTGAACTAGAGTTATGAAGCACAGTGGCCCACCAGCTCTGACAGCCCCCCTGAAGTTAACAGTCGTGAATTTAAAGTGCCACCTGTCAGGGAGCATGCTTGTGTTTTTCTCTAGCTGTATTCAGAAAGTAAGAAAAACTGAGAGAGGTGCAAGGAGCTGAGAGTTATACGAGGGCAGGATTACAATAAGAGTTCATGGAATTTAAGCTGGGTAAGGTGGGGAAAAAATGTTTTTTTACCACAAGGTGGGGAGGGAGTGAAGAATATTGAAAAATGGCGGATTCCCAACTTTTCCTCCCTTTTCCTGTTTTCTTTCTTTTTTGACATATACGAAATCATACTACACACTTTACCTTGGAGCTTGCTTTCTGCCCTAAATAAAATAACCTGTACATTTTTCCAAATTAATGCATATTAATCTAACTCATTCTTTTTTTCATATCTATGGAATGTTCTGTGTTGTGGATTACCATAATTTGGTCAACCATTCCTCTGCTGAGGAATATTTAGGCTGTTTCTAGTTTTGTGCTAATGCAAAAAATGCTGCAATAAACACACAGAAGTGCTAACACAAGCACACATACACACACACACATGCACGCATGTGTAAATCCTTAAATGCAGATAATTTTATTTCTGCAGGATATATATATAGTCAAGGTTGGGATTGCTGGCTCACAGTACATACAGGTTTCAAATTTTAATAGTCTGTCAATCCTAAAAGGTTACAGTAATTCACATTCTAATCCGATAAAACCGTATCTCTTTATTATTTTAACTTGCATTTTCTTGCCCATTATATGAGTGAGCATTTTACACAGTGTTTTTTTTTTTAATTATTGTTGTTCTTTTGCATTTCCCTTATGGAAATTGCTTATTAATATCATCTGCCAAGCCTTCTATCTAGTCTGTTCTCTTTTGCTTATCACTTTCTAGGAGCTCATTGTATTATGTGGAACCATATGAAACTGCTGATATTTGACTATTTTTTATATAAATATGTGGCAAATTAATAGTCCAACGTAATAGTTGGGGGATTGTAATTTTTTATTTGTCATATGTGTTGCAAATATCATTTCCCAGTCTATCCATTGTCTTTTGACTTCGTTTATTGTGCTTTTGCAATACTAGAGTTTTAAATATTTTACATTTTATATAGTCAGATCTGTCCCTTTTTTTTTTTTTTTGCTTTTATGTCTTCTTAAGAACACTGCCTCCACAGAGGTTATACAAATATTTCTCCAAAATTTCTTCTAATATTTATCAGTTTACTTTTTAGCTGTAGACATTGAATACACTTAGAATTTATGTTTTTTAGTGATGAAAATCTAATTTTATTTACATTCAGGTAGATGGCATATTTTTCCAAAGTTATTCAATAAACTATCTCTTCCCCTACAAACTGAAATACTACCTTTATTATACACTAAGGTTCCATATATACTTGAGTCTCTTTTGGAGCTCTCTATGTTGTTTTCCTTTTAAATTGTCTATTCCTGTGGCAATTGTGTATTTTTTTGTTATAGCAGTTTTTAATAAGTTTTAAGATCTAATAGGGCAAATCTGGTTGTACTAATTTATATTTTTAATACTTTTTGATAATTTTTAGTTATTCTTCTGTATATATATTTTAATTAGTTAATTTAAAAAGAAAACCCTCACTAGATTTCTGATTATAATTAGCTACCTAAGTATACATTAATTTGATAAGAGTTGACATTTAGTGATATTAAGTCTTCCCATCCAGGAACATGGTATGTTTCTTTCTTTAGGTTTTTTTTTCTTTTTCCCCTTAATGCACTTCCATAAAATATTAGTGTTTCCTCCATATTCTCCCTTCCCCAACTCAATTTATTTGTGCAGGAGAAACACAAGTTAAGCGAATAGGAAGAACAGATGCAAAATGTGAAGGAAGGCTTACAAAGCAGCTTAAAGTACCTGTGGTGGATAGCACAGTGGGGGTGAGGGAAAGCAATGGATAAACCTAGAAATTGTGGGTGGAGACTGCGTGTGCGGGCATTGGGGAGTTTTAGGGATGCTAGCCGGAGCCTGGCAAGCCACATCTCCTTGTAGCCTCCCCTCTAGCCACCAGCTTCTTCCTAACACCTCAGTCAGTTCTGAGTTTCCCACTCTGGTTCTTCTGACTTTTGTAGGGTTACATAGGGCTTTTTGACATCTGAAGGGTTTAAGGTAAAATTTTATGATAAAAGAAGCACATACCTACTGAAAAGCTATAAGCAAAAACCTTTTGGAAGTGGACTCTGCTCAGCTGCTTCACTCTGACATTCATAACAACAGACTCAATACAAAAGAGGTAATGTCAGCAGTGGACTGAGAGGGATACCAAGAACTGCAACATTGCTCAGAACAGGTTATTACAAGAGATGGAAGATAAGGAGTTAGGAATCAGCAGACTAACTGTCCCCACCCCTTCCCCCACTCATGCGTGCACATATAAAAAAATCCTATCATTCCATGAAAAGTTGAATGCCACTCTACCAACTCAACCATATGAGATTCTCTTCTGAAAAACTAATACCTCATGTTATTTTCAGAAATATTTCTTTCATATATGAAAAAGAGGTTATCGGCTTCTCCATTTATTGGAAGATAAAATGCAGCCTGCTTCATAATTATGAAGCTTCTTTCAAGGAAAAAAATACTGGTCCAATTTATAATAAAGAGGACAGAAACATGACTAAACAAGACAACAATGGGTAGATAATAAAGTGTAAAATACATTTTGGTCTAGAAACACCCCTTATATATAAAGTCTACACTGGTTCTGAGTTTTTTGGATTGTGTTCTCTGGAAACAATGATTTTAAGACTTTTTACCTCAGTAGTTTCTAAGTTGAAAAAGGATTATCCAAATGCCTGAACAATTCATAAACAGAAAACTCTGAAAAAAGAACTGTGTCTGAATGAAAAATGTAGGAAATGAATAAGGCAGATTAACTGTGCAGCACTAAGTGAGATAGCGAAAGGCTTAATAAAACAAGAGGCGCTGGAGTAGGACTATCTCCAAGCTCGTAAATTTGAACAGGGATATCAGATAATCAGTAGCCATCAGAAGTATCTCTTTCAGACTGCTGAAGCTAGGAAATGAGAAGGAGAAAGTGACATCACACTAAACTTCCTGACTTAAGAGTGCCACGAGATCCATTCTAGGTGTTAAAGGCAGAAAATGGTGGAAAACACACAGCCTCCTGGGGAATCGCTCCTGGCCCCGATATCACCCATGTAAGCCTCATTCCAAGCCTCACCCTGGTCTCTAAAGCTGAGTGAGTGGATTGGAAAGTAACAATTTATGAATTCCCAAATAGCAGCGTCTTGGTGTTTCAGGCCAAGGGAAAACTTATAATATAATGAAATTATATATTTGGGGTGGAAATGAATAGTTTCAGATGAAATTTCCTATGTTTATAAACACCTTTCTAGGTAATCTACACACGGCCTTGATAGAGGAGAATTAGTTTTGTAAGAAGATCTGGAATAATTTAATGCTTTCCTGGGTCCATTCCAGGATTTTAAAAGTCAAGCTAGCAAAGGAAAACCAGGCTTTGTAAGAGATTTCCTATATGATATGCCATAGCCTCTAAAATCTCCATAGTAATTCATAATGTCAGACTACCAGTGGCATGGAGAGAATTATTATTTTTTTCTTTTTAGTAAAATAACTTAACTGTGTTCATAATTGCACTGGGGTACCCTTGGCTTTACTACTGGGCAACTTTTCCCTACTGGCATATTTTGGGCAATGTGTGGCACAAACGGCCAAGAATCTATCACAAACTCAAGTGTGGGTATCAGCCATTGAGCCCTGGCAGGCTGCATAGGCATAATGCAATTCAGCTTCTTCAGTTAGGTGGAGGGATTCAGGTCTGTGATATGCCATGACAGAGTCTCCAGGAATGTTGTTATTGGTTGGTAAGGCATCCGAGTAGAGAGAAGTTGCATACAATTTATAACACAGGTAAGTGATGACTATGTATGAGGTTTAAATAATAAATGAAAATGTTTAAATGCAATGAAGTAAAGCTGAAGAACTAATCAAAATAATGCAGACAACGTGGACTTTGCCTGAAACACCACAATAGGATCCGAACTTCATTTATCACTCTGCTCGTCTTTTCTCAGTGTATGGTGAGTGCAGCCATCTTAGTCAATGTTTCTACGTAACAGCACCTGGCCATCCCACAGTGTTATGTACTCAGTCAGGATTGCTGCTAAATAAGAACACAGTGCTACCAAAACATTACTGATTAGCTCTGCGTAAATTGTCTTATTTTAAGTTACACACTTATTGACTGACAAAATTGAAACTCGGGATACTCCTGGCTCTCTAATCCACTGAAAATTCTGTAATGTGCCTCTTACGATACAAAAATCAGGACTTTTATGTATGATAAGTTTATTTCTATGTCAGTATATTTTTATTAATTAACCTGGCTCTTTATAAATTAACAGAAAAATGGTTATCTATTTCTCCTTTAAATAAGCACACAGCTAATGCTGAATGGCAAAAAAGTACGCTGTATAAGCTACCCTGCATTACAATGAATAAATGTAAAGGGATAAATGCAAACAGCAAAACTGGCTAAAAAATTCCAGAGAACTTTTATATGTTTTTATTTTTAAGATAGAATGGGCCTCTTTTGCTGGGCAGATTCTCAGGGTGGGAGTCCTGAATTAGAAAAGAAAATTGCTTTACAACACAATCTAAATAGGACCCATGCGTGGGATTGCTCAGATCAGTGTCCCAGTAATATGAGTACTTATGCTATGTTGATTAGTCTTTTATAACCCAGTGTGACTTTCATTAACACAAAAAAACAAAGTACAAAGAAGCTTTAAAAAAAAAACCGTAAGAATACATACTCCTATATTTTAACTAAAAGAAAATGGAAAGTAAAACCATAATGCTAGGTTAATGGAATTCTACTTAAATAAATTGAAATGTAAATATTTAAATAAATAAAATTTAAAAAAGGTGATATGTAGTTTAAAGTTAAAGTATAAAGATAAATAACTTAATTTTTTTCTCCTTCAGTTCTGTGGATACAGCAATGTTCACTATACCGAGATAGAAAAAACCCTACTGCAGGAGAAGAAAAATTTAGGCAAAGCCCCCTCTTGTCAAACGATATGAAACAAAGTTCGACTGAACTATCAGTATATAGAATTTTAAGTAAATAGAATAAAGGGGATGAGCACTTAGCTTGGGCTAGTGCACAAGTGTTTCAGATAATTATTGTATTTTTTTAAATTGTCAAAGTTCATGCAAGTTTGAAGTTTCATGAGAAAGATGAGGTGACTTTACTTGCTCTGCTTTCATGGAGTCAGTAAGCAAGGGGGTCACCTCACCTAGGAACAGAGAGAGATATATGTATATACATACGCACATATATTTTAAATGTATGTATTTATGAAATATATACAGTTATGGGAACCCCAGTGGTGTAGTGGTTGAGTGCTACAACTGCTAACCAAAAGGTTGGCAGTTTGAATCCACCAGGTGCTCCCTGGAAACTCTATGGGGCAGTTCTACACTGTTCTATAGGGTCACTACGAGTCGGAATCGACTTGACAGCAGTGGGTTTTTATATAGTTATGTCACTATAAATACATTTTATTTTTATACGTACTCATATATATACACAAATATATTGTTTACATACACACACACTATTTTTCCAGTGATATTTTTGGCTTTACAACATCTGAACTCTATCTTACAACAGAAGTTTGCCTCTCATTTTGGAAGCAGAAAATGTCAGATTCTTGCTTTCTTTGTCTCCCTTGAGGCTAGGACATGACTATAAAAATAAGAAAAATAAGACTTTGCCAATCAGATACACCAGCTCTAGACTTTGAATGGAGAGTCAGTGATGTGAAGAAATGGGGACTGAAAATTTTTCCTGGCAGCAACCTCAGTTTCTGCACGATGAAGTTTCTGGGGACACAGTGTCACTCAGCGTCTTGTGCCAATGGTCACAATGTGCTTGGCATTACTGGAATGTTGTCCTTGCCAGACAGGTCTATGGCCTGATTTGGAGCATTATTCCTGGCTACACACCTACCAAGCCTGGTTGTACAGCCCTCCTAATTCTGTGAACTACCTAATAAACTTTTAATAAATTTGTTTGTTTGCTTTTAACTAAAGCAGCTAGAGTTTGCTTTTGCTTGCCTCTAAGAAACCTTGCTAATAAATTATAGCAGGAGTAACCAGAGTGATCAATGTACAGAAAAAAAGTAGACAGTGACAAAATCCAGCTCTGGGCACCTAAGATTTTATGCTGTCAATGTGTAATGGACTTCTCACATTTGAAAGATCATAGGAGGCAGAAAGTCAGGTGAAAAGGGACGTCTGAAAGCAATGAACTTCCCAGGTTCTTGTGGTGATGGAAACTAGAAAGGTCTAGACATACGATTGCCAAGATGAAAAAAGACTCAGTCAGGATGGAGGCCATAACATCTTCTCCTCTGTAGATATTCTCTCTAAATACTGTAAATCACATTATTTCCTGTTTATTAAAAATGTACTCATTCTCCTCCGGAAAAAAGGACAATAGAAATATCCAAAGAAATATCACTAATGATGGTAAACTCAGAGAATTCTGAGAACCCTGTGAGGCCACACCCACAGTCCCTGACCCCATTGAGCTCTTCCTCGAGATATCTGCTTAGCTGACTCCTAACCACCACCAGGGCCTTCCTCAAATCTCACCTTGCCAACAAGGCTTACTCTGATGCATCTATCCAATACTACCACTTGTTCCCACTCCTGGCACTCCCAATCCTCCCTGTTCTGTTCTATGTTTTCTTTTTTTTCACAGCATTTATCACCTTCTAATATTTTTAGAATTTATTCATTAGTTTACTATTGTCTCCTCTACCAGAATGTAAATACCAAGAGAGAAGTAATTTTTGTTTTGTTCATATATATCAGCCTACTAAAAAAGTTGCTGGCACATAATAGGTGCTCAATAAATATTTGTTGAATGAATGAATACGGCTGGGATGAAATAAAGAAGGTAGAAGGTGGCAGAGATGAGGCTGCAGAGAACAGTGGTCAGATCACAAACGGTTTCCTAGGTGATGTGAAGGCTTTGGATTTTATGAGACACTAGGCTGCTGGATGTTGCTGAAATGGAGGGACAGGATCTGATGGATTAAGGGGGAAAAGCCAGCTGAAGAAAGAGAAGTTGAATGTGCCAAGAGCTTGGTGACTAATGAAACAAGGTCTTAGAGGCAATCAGAAAGATTGAGATCCACAGGCCCAGGTGGCCTTGGTCAGAAGAAGGCACAGGTACACAACAAGTAAAGATGGCTATGCACATAAACTACAAATCAGACCTTTGGTTATGGTGTTCATTATCAGTCCCCATTGTTTTCTTCGGGCGAATTTTATTATCCTGACAGTCACACCATATAATTTTGGAAAACAGTTGGGTTACAAATATAGCAATCATATTTTCTGAGCCAAAAATTGAGATGCATGGTATAGAATTTTTTTCTAATCTGAGTTTATTGATATGAAAAATCTTATAAAGGTATAAAAATTAAATCACATTTACTGTTATAAATGTAACACCTAGGGAATGGAAAATGAAGAGTGTTTTTAGAGGGTATTCAAAGATCTGCCCTGGCTAGACTGTGACCCTGTACGCAAAGCAGGGTTGGATCACACCATCAAGACCGTGACCACCAGGCTCAGAAGTGTGAACATTATTCCAGGAATATTTTCACATGCAGCATAACCAGAGCAGTGCTTAAGGAAGCTTCACATGAAAGCAGTTTGGGATAGAATGAAGAGAAAATTAGGGTTAAGTATAATAATTCAGGAATTCTGAGTAAAATTAACAAGATTTGCTAATTTGTATTATAAACTCTTCATCTAGACAGGCTGGGTTCAAATCACAGCTCTACAACTTAATAGCTGTGTGGTCTTGGGGATGTTACTTAATTGCTGTGTACCTCATTTTTCTCATGTGTAAAATGGGGAAAATAGTAACACTTAGCAGGGATAATTCTAGGATTAAGTAAGTCACTAGGCAAAGCACTTAGAACAGGCCCTGGCACTTCGCAAGTACCATCTGATTGTTAGTTATTATTGCTGCTATTCTTTCTATCCCCTGGGCAATATTAAACATAAAGAGCCACATGCTATATTTGTCTTGCATTTGAATCCCTTCAAAAGTTCAGCCAATTGATATGAAGATAACCATTTACTGCTATTTACACTGAAGAAAACTATGTTATTTCAAAAAACAACACTGAATAATACTTGTAAGTAGAAAACTCAAAGTTGAAATGTTTATAAGAAGATTACAAAACACCTGTAGTTGTATCAGTTTTGGTCACAGCAAGATTTATAAACCAGTAACAATTTGTCAGGCACTGTGTTATCCAATTTATATTTGCTGTATTTTCCTAATAACTCCATGAAATGGATATTATTTTGCCACTTCCCCAAAGAGGAAACAGGTATAAAGAAGTTGGTAACTTGGGTAAAGATGTTGTTGTTAGGTGCTGTCGAGTCAATTTTGACTCATAGCAACCCCATGTGACAGGGTAGAACTGCCCCATAGAGTTTTCTAGGCTATAATCTTTACAGGAGTAGATCTCCCATGGAGCCTCTGGGTGGGCTGGAACTAGCAATCTTTAGGTTATCAGCTAAGCACTTAACCATTGCACCACCAGTGTTCCTTGAGTAAAGATATACTATTTAGTAAACGTCTGAGACTGGATTTGAACCAAGCAATCTGACCCCAGAGCCTGCACTATATTATGAGGTTATAATGGGCAACTGAAATAATGTTTTTGGTTTATAAATTAAAGGTTACAATAAAATAACTAATTTCTAAGACTTTTACCCCCAAACGAGGTAACAAGGCAAAATATTCTTTGTAAGATCATTGACTTGATAATGTATGTTTCTCCTAAGAGCAAGGAACAAAATAAAATCATAAGCAAGAAAATGCTTTACAGAGTTCAAAACCCTAAAGCAATGTTAACATTCATTAATATTCATATGAATTCTTGGGCTTGAAATTGCTCACTGTCTCAAAGTGCTGATCAGATACCGAATCAGATGAGGGTTCTGCTAACTCAAAAATCAAGTGTAGAAAATTATTACAATTTTTTTTTTCACATAAGACCCTCAATTTGATATAAACGGTGACGGAGCTGCAGATGAAGGCTTAGCCAAGACATTCACCTCTTAAAGCTATCCACATACTATTACATTTGTTCATTAAACTGTTTCAGAAAATCTGTTTTGAGTAATTTTTAGGCTTCAGGCAGCTGGGGATACTACAGTAACCAAGACAGCTGTAGTTCTTGCTGCTGGAGGAGTTATATTCCAGTGGGGGAGAGTAAGATATAAATAAATACCCTAATAAATAAAAAATAATTCCTATAAGGGACATAGAGAACAAGGTAAGTTAGAAAATCACTAAGGGCAGAATTAAGGAAAGCATCTTTGGATAGGGTAATCCTAAAAGACCTATCTGCGGAGATGACATTCAAGCTGACTGAAGGATCCCTAAGAGCAAGGGAAAAGTTTCCAAGGACCTCCCCCCAGAGGCAATGGAGAGAAGCCTTCCCCCAGAGCCAGTGCCCTGAATTTGGACTTCTGGCTTCCTAAACTGTTGGAAAATAAATTTTTGTTCTTTAAAGCCACCCAGTTGTCGTATTTCCGTTACAGCAGCACTAAGAAACTGAGACACAAACCAAGTTATTTATTATTGTTTTTGTAACAGAGTACATTATGTGATACACTAAGGTTTGAAAAAAATTCTACTCCCCAATCAGTCCAAATCATGCTGAATAAAAAAGTAGTCGAGCCCTCTCTATTAGTGCTCATTTCTGCTTTTGAGAAAGATTACAAATGGAGAGCCTACATATGATCTAAAAAGTGCAAGACCACAATTCCTACCTACAATTCCTAAACCCGCAAATCTCAAGCAAGTGTAAGTTTGTTTTCTAATTCTTTTGGTGGCAAAATCTTACCCGAATTCCACATCCCATTGGGAGTGCTATGGAATACATACACTATTACTTGTGTGAAATCTGGAAAACTCTGAATTCCAAAACACATTTACTCCTGAGTTTCAGATAAGAGACTGGATTTTCAAATCAATTGAGGTGAGGGGGCCAAAGAATTTGAAGGAAAAAACCTGGATAAGTATGTAAACTTAGGCTTTGGAAATAAGGGAGTTGGACCTCTAGAACCCTTGACAGTTATTAAATTCTAGAATTCTACCTGGTTGCAACACATAACAAATTATGTTAAACTGTGAATTACATTAAATATCTATAAAATTATGGGCATTTAGCTTAGCTAAAAGTGACAGGCAAACATTATTAGATGTGTCTTCAGTTACATAATCTCATTCTGAATTAATACCTGCTGAGCCAAACACAGAGGCTATGTCTTCCATAATAGTCTTGTGGATCCTGGGATGAGAAAGAACAAATGCAAATGTCCAAAATGTAACCTTGAAAAGAGAAAACGTATGTCAAAATATGAACTGCTTTGAAAGTGAACAAACGCATATTTAGCATTAACCAGCTAACTAATTGCCCCCCAGTCAATTCCGACTCTTGGCAATCCTGTAGAGCCTGTGTCAGAGCAGAGCTGTGCTCCATAGGGTTTTCAAGGCTGTGACCTTTCAGGAGTAGATCACCAGGTCATTCTCCAGATCCACCTCTGGGCTGGGTTGAACCGCCAACTTTTTGGTTAATAGTCAAGTCCTTAACCATTTTGCCACCCAGGAACTTCTATATTTAGTACTAGCCACAGGGATTTAAAAGAAACACAGAAAATGTTTAGATTAATTTGAAAAGCATGTTACTAAAGGGTATCGTTGAAAACAATTAAATTTTGTAAGTGAGAAAGATGTTATTTATCACTAGGAGGTCAAATTCATAATTTTATTCTGTCACTGCAGTTAAACTGTATTGTTTACATAGGTTTACATAGGTTAAGCTCCTATCTTTTACTAAAGAGTGGAATTTTTTACTAATGAGCAATAAAATATTACATAGGTATGCACTAAAATTCAGACACAACGAATAATGACACTTAGAGCCCTAATTTAAGACAAAAACATTTTCTAAGATTTAATTTCTTTAAAATACAAATGAATTAGAAAATCATGTATACTGCAAATGAAACACGGTCACTTTAAATCAGCCCAAGAAACTATCCTATACTTAAAATCTCATAAATTAAATTATGACAGCACTCAGTATCAAAATAGGGTCATTTTAGGCCTGGATGTTCTTGAACCTAACATACTTGCGGGTCCTCTCTTGTCCAAACAAAATTTTTTCATCTATTTCTTCTTCGTGGTATTATAAAAGTATACTGCTATACACATTAAAAATTAACTTCCAATATTTTTGTTTGGTTGTTTGTTTCTATTTACACTATAAAGGAAACCAGTATAAAATCACTAAAAGAATCTTGGGTTTCCCTTCCACTTTTCCTAAAAAAATTTCTTGTGAAAGCAGTTTAATCTAGGAAATTCAGTCCTAAATAACTCAGAAGATACCTTGTGTAACTTAAATCTTTCTGCTGCTTTTGTTAGCCAACATTGCCCATGCCCAGTGCCGTGGAGTTGATTTCCAATATGATGTAACTTTAAATAACTCCAGTACTCCCCTCTGTGGTCAAAAGAGGAAGAGCAGTTGTCTGAAAGGAAATACCCAAATTAAATACTGCTCATTGCCCCCCCCACCCCTTTGTGACATTAAATTGATATTGCAAGAATATGGTACTGTTTACATAAGCAAGGTGAAAGGCAAAACTAAGGCCTTTACAACCCAGAGACTCTGGGAAGACCCAAGAGATCACCTAGTTCATTTTTACACATCAAACGAATCTTTAGAGAGCTGTTACATGCTCTCTTCTCCTGCCTCCCCACTCAGGCCCTTTCTACTGTTATCTATAGATGGGAATGTAGTTATTTGATTTAATTAATAACCACTCTATTCACAATTCATCTTATTTAAAGAGTCAGAGTTCAGGCTGGGGAAATATCTCTGTGATAGCATATAGATTTTCAGTTATACAAGTGATTCAGAATTTTATGTACTTAATCAGAGCTTTAGAGATTCACTAAAACTGGGTAAGACTTATTTTTATGACAAACGTAAGGAACTCAACTACAAATGGCTGTACAGTGGTGTTAGTTATCATTTTTAATGCCTCTTAACAGATTTATCTTCTAAAAACCAATGTTATTTTCTACTTAAAAAAAAAAAAAAGCAAGGTTCTCTAAAAAAAGAAAGAAAAGACAGAATAATCAGTAGGAAGTTTTATCTACATGAATAAGTGGCCCTGAAGGCTTTGTGTACCCACATTTGGGAAAGGAGCTCAAAACTGCTCTAACAGTACCGATTAATACTTTGTCAAAGAGGTCAAGTCCATGGTCAGGGCTGGGCAAAAAGGAAAAGGACTGCCTGGCTCAGTGAACCACAGAGGCCGCAACCACATGTCTTTCCATTGTTTCAGAGAGGTAAGAAAAAAGGTAAGGAGGGAAAAGGAGCAAAGTTCTCACCCCTCTGCCTTAAGGGAAGATCAACCGACTATGTTCTCCAGCATCATTTATTCATCCATTCAAAAATGATTTAACAAATATTTATGGAGTCCCTATTATATGCCAGATAGTCTTCTACCCATCATCGCAAACACAAATATCTCTAAGACATAATTCTTGCCCAAAGAACTTTCAAGTCTAGGGTAGATGAGGTACACACAGGAGAAAAAAATAGCTAAACATACAAGAGAAGTGGAAGGGTCAAAGGAGAAGTGCAGACAATAAATGCTGTGGGGAGCTAGGGGTGACATGTGGTGAGGTTGGGGGTAAAGGTTATTACTGACAGAGTGTTTAGGAAGAACTTCAGAGGAGAAGCAGCTGGAAAAGGTAAAATATCAATATTAAGATTGCATTTGGAGAAATGTTCTAAATAGTCCATTTGACAGTCTAGAATTTCTTGGAACTTGGAAGACTTTTTCTCCATAGAAAAAATTTCATGAATTATAGTTAATATCTTGGGCCAGTCCAACAAAAGACACCTAGCGCATAATGGAGCTTCCTAGTGACCTGGTACCAAGCCCATCTGAGGCCTGAGCTCTGAGTTCCCATGGAGTTCGGAGGACAAAGTAGGAAACAGAAGATAAGGATATGACATGGGCACGAAAAAAAGACAGGTCCCACCACCTACACCTCTGGAAGAACCTTCAGTGGCCCTCCCAGGAGGGACAGGAGGCCACAGAAGCCCAGACAGCAATGGCCACGCCCACCCTGCAGCCTTTGAGTGGTCAAGTATTTCCGAGCCAGTACAGTATATGTTCATTATTGATGGGCCACTAAAGCAATGATTGATTGCAAGCAGGGCAGTAATTTTTATAAGGAAAGAAAACTAACATTTATTGAGCACCTACTTTGTGCCAAGTACTATGAGCCACTTTCCACTTCTTTGCCATATAATCCTCACAACTATCCTATGAGATATAAATAGATAGCATTAATCCCATTTTATAGATGAGGGCACTGGGGCTCAGAAAGGCTAAACAATTGGCACACTGTCACAGAGCATGGCATGTGACTTTGGACCTGACTCTAAAGCTTTTCCAGGGTATCTGCTTACACACCAGGCTGCCTCTCTGAAAGTGCGAACAAGAGTCAGCAAGTTGGAACTTTTGCTAGTCATCAGATACCTCCTTTCTGAAATGAATGATTTAAATCCTTTCAGACCGGCACCAGCAACAAAATCCAAAGGACTGACTTCCCCTGTGTTAGATCAACAGAGCTTTGTATAGATTTCTTCTGGGGAATCTTTCTAATGAGATTTTAAAACTTAATCCTCTGACAGAAGTGACTGTTTTTTTGTTGCTTTCAGAGTTGTTTTGTTAGCTGCCTTTTAATTTTGCTATAGCTTAATCTGTTTCCAAAAAAAAAACTGAGGAAAAGTTAGAGAATAATATTAGAGGTACATAAAGATGGGGAAAAGATAAGACTATTTTTACTTGCCCATGCCAGATGAAATACATACATTTAACTGACTGACCCATATTTGAGCACAGAGGCCAAAATTTCTCTCTCTACTCTTTACCCAATAAGTTTTACAATACACCAAGGGAAATTAGAGTATCAGTGCTTAGAAAGCCTTTAACAACCTAGACCTTCATAAGGGAAAGGAAAAATGATACACAAAACTTCTTCCCTATTTCTCTTTATTGCAAGAGAAAGGGAGAGAAATAACCGCAGTTAACATTAACCATAGTTAGCATTAGAAATGAGTTATGAGTGTTTCTATTTCATAGATGGAGCCCTAGTGATGCAGTGGTTAAGAGCTCAGCTGCTAACCAAAAGGTCAGCAGTTCGAATCCACCAGCTGCTCCTTGGAAATCCTATGGGGCAGTTCCACTCTGTTCTATAGCGTTGCTATGAGTCAGAATTGACTCAATGGCAGTGGATTTGGTTTGCTTTGGGTTTATTTCATAAATAACAGATATATAAAAAAAGATTTCTCTTTACCTTCTCGTAAGCAGTAGCTTAGGCTAATGTGAGAGCCTAGTGACCCAGGAAACCAGTGTGCACTGGACATGAAGTGACAGACAAATCTCTTAGCTTTAATCTAGTTAACGACTGCTTTGAAAAGGAAACCCTGGTGGCATAGTTAAGAGCTACAGCTGCTAACCAAACAGTCAGCAGTTTGAATCCAACAGGCGCTCCTTGGAAACCCTACGAGGCAGTTCTACTCTGTCTTATAGGGTCGCTATGAGTTGGAATTGACTTGATGGCAATGGGTTTTTTGTTTTGTTTTTTTTTTAAAGGAACAGCTAAAAAGTCTCTGCTCTCTTTAGAATTATTGTGAAAATCCTATAGGTGTATATTTCATTCTTTTGATATGCTATTCTGTGGAGCGGTAAAACTCTGAAATGAAAATACTGGTTAAATATACAGTATATATAAAATAATACAGGAGAAATCACACTGTTTACATTTATTAAGTGATATGTGTACAGAATATTTTAAAAAAAAAAACCCAAAAACTTCTACCCAGCCTTCTGCTTAACCAGGCCATTGAAATCTAATGATCCAGTAAAAGACAAAATAATCTTTCATTTTCTTCTTTGCCCATTTAAAAAAAAAGTGTGGGTATAAAAACATGAGCTCAGGGTAAACACTGCTAGGGAAAAACAGAGAAGCAATAGAGAAATTAAGTTAAACTGCTCATGAATGCTCACAGGGAAGCTTACTGGGATCCAAGATGCCAAGGAATGCAAACGGGAATGGCACACAGACAGAGTGGGTACAGGAAAGACAAAGAACCAGTAGTCACTGGGTGCCAGTGAGACTTATCTCACTGAACCCTCACAACAACCTTGTAGAGAAATAAGTTACCACTGATTGAGTACCCAAGTCCTAGGATCATGCTGGGAGTTTTACGCAAATCCTCCCATTGTACCGATAAGGAAATGGAGGCTCAGAGAGTTAAGGAGATGCTGTAGCCATGGCTAGGGGTATCTAGATTTAAGCCCAGTTCTATCTGAAACTCTCCTTTTTCCTACTCTCTCCCCAGCAAAAGGTTGGAGCCAGGCCTTATTTATCTTTGCAGTGCTGACACTAAGCACGTTGCCTGACTTATAGAAAGGACTCCACAAGCAGATGCTGTCACTTCTAGCCCCAAAGAGCAAGCCTTTCCCTTGGCCCCTTACACACTATCTGGTAGAGGACAGAATTCGCTTCAGATCTCGGCTTTGCTTCCTTTGTGACCTTATCAGATTTCATTAGGCATTCAGTTTTGTTTTCCTATCTAACAACCAAATCCATTGTAGTCTTTTTCTCCCCATAATAAGAAGGGAAAGGGCTGGGAAAAAGAAGGAAAAAAGAAAGAAAGAAAAATGAAGAGAAAAAATAAAAGTTTAGTAGACTAAAATATAACCCTTGATTTTCTGATACACTTACGGGAACAGCATTGGACAGAGAAGCCCAGAGTAGTAAGAGCGCATGATTGGAACCATCTTGCTCATTTGTTTCCATCTTGATAACATCCAGCACAGCCTGCATCACTGTCTGCTTAAAAGAAAGAAATATTGTCAAACCACAGCTTGGTGGCCAAGAGTCACGTTAACGAACAACAGACTATGCATTTTTCTTTCATTCAAAAGGTACTATTCTTGCCATTCCTGGATTTGGTGCTCAAAGCATGCTAAAGGATGTACATACTTACCGGTAGTACTGAAATTAGGAGACTCTGCAGCTTACTGCCTTGGTTCAAATCCCGGCTCAGCAATTTGAGAGCTGTGTGACCTTAGACAAGTTACTTTAACCTCTGTGTGCCTTAGTTTCTCATCTATCAAATGGTCATATGATACCTACTTCACAGGATTGTTGTGAGAGTTAAATGACTTAAAACAGGACCTAGTACATACTGTTTTGATAAATGTTATTATCTTAAAAAAAAAAACCTCTACCACCAGTTGCCATGGTGTCAAGTAGATTCTGACTCATGGAGACCCCATGTGTGTCAGAGTAGAACTGTGCTCCGTAGCGTTTTCAATGGCTGATTTTTTAGAGGTAGACCACCAGTCCTTTCTTCCAAGGTGCCTCTGGGGAGACTTGAATCTCCAACCTTTCAGCTGGCAGCCAAGCACATTAACCATTTGCACCCTCAGAGACTACTAATAAACTCCTGCTCTTAGGAAAATGCAAGCAACACAGAAACACAGATCCTTGCAACATTCAAGAAAAAACCCTACCCCTACCTGCCACGCAGGTTTTCAGCCCATACAACATGGGCGAAAGAACTGCCAAGCCAGTATATTAAAATACAAACTGACATTTAACTTGAACAGTAGCAGCTCAGAGCAGGCCGCCTTCCAAGGCCGTCTACTGTGGTTGCTCCCAGGTCACCCCACAAACTTCATGATACCATTTTCTTCATGGGGTGAGTTCCTCAGATTGGCCTTTGCCAGTGGTCTCTCCCCATTATGGGGAAGAAATTCAGATACTATAACATTCATTAAATTACTTCTGTACTTTTATTCTTAAATAATTCAGGTTTATCATTATGAGCTGCCAAGGAGTAGGCCCCAACTCATGGGGACTCCATGAACAACAGAACGAAACACTGTACCATCCCCATGATCAGTTACAGATCAGACCATTGTGATCCACGGGGTTTCCACTGGCTGATTTTCAGAAATAGATGGTCACGCCTCTCTTCCTAGTCTGTCTTAGTCTGGAGGCCCCACTGAAACCTGTCTGTTCAGCATCATAGCAACACGCAATCCGCTGCTGACAGAAAGGTGGTGGCTGCATATGATGTGCACTGGCGGGAATCAAACCTGGGTTTCCCTCATGGAAGGTGAGGATCTTACCACTAAACCACCACTGCCCTCAATTTAGGATTAGGTGATAGAAATAATGATAGCTCATTTACCACTTGTAAACTGTTTTAAGAGTCTGACAAGTATTTAACTCATTTCAATCCTCACCCCAACTCCAAGAAGTAAACATTATCTTCATCATTTCACATATGAGGAAACTGAAGCACAATAAATTTAGATAACTTTGCCAGGGACACATAGCTTGTAGGTGGTTGAACTGGGATCCAAACGCTTTGAGCCTGGCTTCAGAGCCCACATTCTTAGCCACTATGCTGTACCTCCCACTTAGAGACACAATCCATAACTCTCACGTATTAGGGATTAAGAGAACTGCACTGCACAATACAACAGTTTTAAGATGTGATGACACAGAAAATAACTACTATTACCAAAGAAAATACATGATTAAGACTGCTGCTCTTACCAAGACACGCAATTTTACAAAAGCGATTTTACCACTCTAATTCCTAGCTTTCTAATAGTTCCCAGTTTTCTAATTAGTAAAGTTGTTGTGAAAAATAAATGAGATGGTGCATTTATAAAATGTGTAACACTACACCTGGCACAGAGTATTACCAGCTGCCACTGAGTCAATTCCAAGTCAGGGTGACCCCATATGCGCAGGGTAGAAGCAGATCGCTAGGACTTCCTTCTGAGGTGCCTCTGGGAGGATTCAAACTGCCAACCTTCTGGTTAGTAGTTGAGCACTTAATCATTTGTGCCCACCCTGGTACTCCTTGGCACAGAGATAAGCTTATGTCTTACTGTTATTGTTCTTATAATACTGGATTAGTAGAACTGAAAATAGTTTTTAAGTATAAATTCCACTTACAGGGGGTTTCTATCTAATTGCAATATATGTTGTTGTAGCACAAAGCTATAAAGCCTACACTTACATCTCTGAAAATCCTATAGATACATTTCATTCCTTTTATATGCTATTCTGTGGAGCAGTAAAACTTTGAAATGAAAATAAAATAAAAACACGCCATCAAGTCAATTCCAACACACAGCAACCCTACAGGACAGAGGAGAGCTGCCCCACAGGGGTTTCTAAGGAGCACCTGGTGGATTCGAACTGCCAACCTTTTGGTTAGCAGCCACCAGGGATTCCTGAAATGAAAATACTGGTTTAATACACAGTATATCTAAAATAATATGTGAGAAATCACATTTTTTTTATATGTACAGAATATTAAAAAAAAAAAAAAGGAAAACCAAAAACTTCTACCCAGCCTTCTGCTTAACTAGGCCATTGAAATCTACTTATTCAGTAGAAGACAAAATAATCTTTCATTTTCTTAGCCCATTTTTTTAAAAAAAAGTGTGGGTATAAAACCATAAGCTCAGTGTGAACACTGCTAGGGAAAAACAGAGAAGCAATACAAAAATTAAGTTAAACTGCTCATGAATGCTCAAGCTGGATTCTTTTTCAAAGTCTGAAATGTTGGACTAGCTTCAGTAAGTTCAAATTCTGTCTTCATTCGTGTAGGAGTTAGCATGACTATGATTAAAAAATGCCTCATTTCTTCACAGTAAGAAAAATAGACTCTTCTTGAAGTAGCGTCAGAATGGAATTTTAGCTGGGGTGCTACAAATCCTGTTTACTACGTCCCTAAATTACAGATCTGTCTGGAGGCATTTTTTATACACACGTGGCCTTGCCTCTACATCGTGAAAAATAACTGCAAATAAAAATGTGTGTTTGTTGGCCTCAGCTTGTAAAACAGAAACATTAACTGAGACATAGTTTGCCAATGAAGGGGGCTGCAGTACATTCAGGAGGGAGATGCCTAAATATTCATACACATTTATTCCTTTTCTAAGATTATCCTCCTCTCCAGTGTTAAGCAGAGTTGTTTGTAACCACACTTGCTACATACCTAAACACAAACAAAAACTGTGGATATTGTTGTTAAATACTAAAAGGTTTGAACTGTTTCTTTAAATGGTAGTACCAATGGTAACAAACTCTTAAATACAGTCCTTTCTGTGCACCAGGAGTGGCCCCTGGGGGGTGCAACTGGTGAACACACCCAGCTGCTAATCAAAAGGTTGGAAGTTGGAGTCTAGTTAGAGGCACCTCGAAAGACAGGATTGGTGATCTACTTCTAAAAATAAGCCACTGAAAACCCTTTGAGGCACAGTTCAACTCTGGTACGCATCAACTCAACTACAAACGAACGTACCAGGCACTAAGTGCTTTACAAATAGCAATTATTTAATCGTCACAACAACCTTATGAGGTAGGTATTACAAACCCCATTTAGCCCTTTGGTGGCCCAATTGTTTTCTGCCCTGAGTTTTTTGTGATACCATGTGTTTTCATTTAATGGAAGCATGCTCAATCATTGAGTGTATCTGAATTTTTGATAGGTAGTATGGATTTTTTTTTTCTCTCCCCCTCCCACAAGTCTACCGTGTTTAGTGGTACATATGAAGTACCACTAATTATACCCCAGAGTCCCCTCTGGTGTCTATTGGTACATATGTGTAACAAATAAAAACTTTTCAAAATTTCTATTTTTCCTATCAAAAATTCGGACACACAATATCCTGTAAAAACCATTTGGAGCACACGCCCATTTCTTCAGCTTCAAACAGTCATAAAGGCCCCTGCCGTGCAGCAGCGCATTCTGTCAGTGGTACAGCAACTTCCCAATAAACCCCAGAGGCTGAAAAGTTCACAGTCGCTTCATGTTCCACCAGGCACAAAAGGGTTAATAGATGCGTAAACTGAGACTGAGAGGTTAAATATCATGTCCAAAGTTACACACCTGGTGACTGGATTTGAGCCCAGGCAGTCCAAACCAAACGCATCCCGTCTCTGAGAGTGAACCTCGGCATCAGGTACTTTTTAAAAGTCCCCAGAGGTGATTCTAATAAGCAGCCAGGGTTGAGAACCATTCATCCGGAGAAATGGTTCTCAGATGTCAGCAGCAACAGAACCACCTGGAGGTTTTGTTAAAGCACAGATTTCTGGGCTCCTCCTATTTTCTGACTGAGTGGTTCTCAGGTAATGCAGGTGCTGCTGGTCTGGGACCACACCTGGAGAGCCACAGGCTTAGACTAACACTTGGGACATCAGCTCCTAGTGCCTTGCTTTTTAATTCATACCACATTATTCCTTGAATTTTTTGAAAAGAGAAACATCTACCTTATGGAGCTTTATTAGCCTTTCCTGATTTGCCATTATTCCCACCTGTCACTGTTGACACAGTCTGCTGTTCACTAACGTATAAATCAATGAAAAGCCTCAGAATTTTGTTTGTAACCTCAGTTTTATCTTACATAAAATAAGGTAAATACCTACCTTGCTGTTGTGAGAAGGTAATATGTGTAAATATGTCCAGCACAACGCTTATAACAAAAATGCTATCTAATTAATCTCAATTTTTTAGCAGTAATATAATTTTAGCAATCATATTTTATGAATATCTTTATCTCATATATTGTAGCAAAAAAGCCAAAGAATACTTACCATGGAATTAACTTTTGTGGGTTTATAAGTTTTTATATCTGGAATGTTTTCCTCAAGCAGTGCTAGGAGCCACTTTTTGGACTTTGACCAGTTTCTATGTGAGAAAAAAATATACATAGAAATTAATTTTTGAAAGTACATTAAGAGTAGCAGGTCACAGCATAAAAGGTGAATATCTATGTAATTATAGTTACTTCCTCAAATTTTGTCTTCATTTTCAGCTAGAATTTCATGGGAGTCCTACCTTCAAACTTATTAGCCCACAAATAAAATTGAGAGGGCCAGGCAGCCACGTTTGAGTGTGTTTTGTGAATAAATGTTTACATTCCTACAGGACTGGCATTGAATAAGAAAACAGGGCCACACAACATGCTCTGTCTGCTTTTACTCTGGCTGTTTTAAGTTGTGGGAGGATAAGAACACAGCCCAGCGATCAATTGCTGGCAGGGTTAAGCCAGATAAAGCAAACTGGTTTAATCTTTTTTAATCTTTTCTACCAGTCACCATTTTAGACTTACTGCCAAGAAATTAAAAAAATTATTCAGTTACTTTGCATTTGAACCGCGTTATACGCATTAATCAGAGCCAACTGTGAGAAATACATTTCACCACACAGATAGATTATAGATTACTTTTGCCTCGGGAAGAATGAGGATGGTAATGTCTAATTCTGAGACACCGGAATTTAGCATGGACAAAAACTGTGGCAATAATAACCTATAAATAGGGCAAAAGGCCTCAAAATAAATTCTTCATTCTATTTCCATTTCTTTTTCTTTGCTTTTCTTTTCTCTCATCAAAATAAGAAAACAAAAGGGTGAGGGGAGAGACCATCTCTCTTCTTCTGTCCCTACCTCAACATGCACACAACCAAAACAGGTCATAAAGAAATAGCTTCTCTCTTTTCCACCTAAACTGCTGTTATGTCTGCTTAGAACAGAGAAATGTATGGAGTGCTGAGAGAAGCTTGGTCAATGAATTAATTATAGGAAACAACTCTCTACCTTAGGAGACATTCTGGCATCTGGGACCCATACTCAAAACCTTCATCATAAGTTTGAAAATGTCGATGGAATTCCATGATTTTACTCTTGTTTGTGGGAAAAAAATCTTTTTTAAAGAGTATATTCACGATGGCTGGATAAAGGAGAAGCCTACAAAGACATAAACACGTAACAAGTCATACCCAATAACAAAAAGTAGAAAGACATAGGATACAAAAAAAAGGCATTATTTTATAGCTATACATTAAAAAAAAAAAATTAGAGGTAAATAATAATATGTGACAGACTCTTTGGAGGAAAAGTCGCTTTTAAGAGGCTGTAATATTTGCTTACTGCGGTTAAGATAATTTAGGGGTAACAGAAATGTTGTTGTTGGTAGGTGCAATCAAGTCAGTTCCGACTCATAGCGACCCTATGTACAACAAAACACTACCCAGTCCTGTGCCATCCTCACAATCCTTGCTATGCTTGAGCCCGTTGTGTCACCCCATCTCATTGAGGATCTTCCTCTTTTTCGCTGACCCTCTACTTTACTAAGCATAATGACCTTCTCCAGGGCCTGATCCCTCCTGACAACATGTCCAAAGTATGTGAGACGTAGTCTCGCCATCCTTGCTTCTAAGGAGCATTCTGGTTGTACTTCTTCCGAGAGAGATTTGTTCATTCTTTTGGAAGTCCATGGTATATTCAATATTCCTCACCAACAACACAATTAAAAGGTGTCAATTCTTCTTCAGTCTTCTTTATTTATTGTCCACCTTTCATGTGCATACAAGGCAATTGAAAACACCATGGCTTGAGTCACCAGTATCTTAGTCTCCAAGGTGACATCTTTGCTTTTTAACACTTTAAAGAGGTCTTTTGCAGCTGATTTGCCCAGTGCAATGCGTTGTTTGATTTCTTCACTGCTGTTTCCATGGACGTTGATTGTGGATCCAGGTAAAATGAAATCCTTGACAACTTAAATCTTTTCATCATGATTTTGCTTATTGGTCCAGTTGTAAGGATTTTTGTTTTCTTTCTATTGAGGTGTAATCCATAGTGAAGACTGTAGTCTTTGATCTTCATCAGTAAGTGCTTGAAGTCTTCTTTTAGCAAGCAAGGCTGTGTCATCTGCATATCGCAGGTTGTTAATGAGTCTTCCTCCAATCCTGACGCTCTGTTCTTCTTCATATAGTCCAGCTTCTCAGATTATTTGCTCAGCATACAGACTGAATAGATGTGATGAAAGGATACAACCCTGATATGCACCCTTCCTGACTTTAAACCACGCAGTATTCCATCATTCTGTTCGAAAGACTGCCCCTTGATCTATGTACAGGTTCCTCATGAGCACAATTAAGTGTTCCAAAATTCCCATTCTTCACAATGTTACCCATAATTTGTTATGATCTACACAGGTGAATACCTTTGCATAGTCAATAAAACGCAGTAAACATCTTTCCAGCATTCTCTGCTTTCAGCCAGGATCCATCTGACATCAGCAATGATATCCCTCATTGCATGTCCTCTTCTGAATCTGGCTTATATTTCTGGCAATTCCCTGACAATGTACAGCTGCAACCACTTTTGAATGATCTTCAGCGAAATTTTACTTGCGTGTGATACTTATTTCATCTGTATGCTCAGCAAATAATCTGAGAAGCTGGACTATGTGAAGAGGAATGGGGCATCAGGATTGGAGGAAGACTCAGTAACAACCTGTGATGTGCAGATGACACAACCTTGCTTGCTGAAAGTGAAGAAGGCTTGAAGCACTTACTGATGAAAATCAAAGACTACAGCCTTCAGTACGGATTACACCTCAGCATAAAGAAAACAAAAATCCTCACAACTGGACCAATAAGCAACATCATGATAAATGGAGAAAATATCGAAGTTGTCAAGGACTTCATTTTACTTGGATGCACAATCAACACACATGGAAGAAGCAATCAAGAAATCAAACTATGCATTATTACATTTGGCAAATCTGCCACAAGACACCTCTTTAAAGTGTCAAAAAGCAAAGATGTCACCTTGAAGACTGAAGTGCGCTTGACCCCAGCCATGGTGTTTTTAATGCCCTCATGTACATGTGAAAGATGGACAATGAATAAGGAAGACTGAAGAAGAGTTGACGCCTTTGAATTATGGTATTGGCAAAGAATACTGCCAAAAGAATGAACAAATCTGTCTTGGAACAAGTACAGCCAGAACGCTCCTTAGAAGCAAGGATAGTGAGACTATGTCTCACACACTTTGGACATGTTACCAGGAGGGATCAGTCCCTGAAGAAGGACATCATGTTTGGTAAAGTTGAGGGTTAGGGAAAATGATGAAGACCCTCAACAAGATGGATTGACATGGTGGCCACAACACTGGGCTCAGGCATAACAATTGTGAGGATGGTGCAGGATCGGGCAGTGTTTTATTCAGTTGTACATAGGGTTGCTATGAGTTGGAACCAACCCGAGGGAACCTAACAATAAAAACACTAGAAATGTCAGGATCTCCTTCCCTCAAAGCTTCAAAGATACCTGAGTATTTGCTTTGTTTGGTTGTTGATACTGGACACTCTTAAAGTTTGGTTAATCATTTTTGTTTGTTTTCTTTCTTTCTTTCTGGACTGCTAATAAAACATTCATTGCGACTGTGTTCTATGAGCCAAAAGTATTTAATCTTGCCTTCAATAGCTTAGGAGTCCACTGAGATGGAAAAGTGTTCCAGGTAACTTCATTTTACCAAATCTCCTTACACATTTGGAGAATTTTCCTCACAGCCCCCATGTCAGCCCCTAATTTTGCCAAGAAGTTTCAGAACATGGCTCAGTACTCCAGGGCCCCCTCCACTGCCTTGTTCTGTCTCCTGGCACCTCCCCTCTAGAAGGAGGGCCACACTGACTTTGCCTCAGCTGCCTTATTATGTCTCACAAACATCTCCTGGACCTTTGTCATCAGCTTCATGGTTCTATTTTCTCTCTGTCCTCTTGATCTAAAAATCACAAACTGCACTGAATGGTTTATCAAAATTCTGATGGACGCGTGATAATCATGAGAGAAATTCATCTAGAGCATACACAATTGTATGGAATAGATAAAGAGAAATCGAGGTAAATCTATTACAGTGATTGTATTGGCTTATTTGATCACATTGGCTTGTTTTAGAAATGCTAAACTGAAAAAAACTACCCATCAATTAGAATTTAAAAGAGCAAAAAGCCTCTTAATAGCCTAGTCAGGTAGACTTCACTCACCAGATAACTTCAAAAATGCAATTGTTAGGCTTTACATTTTTTAATCTAAAAAGGCAAGATTAAATCATATTAATGCATCTATTTACCTTACTAAGTTGTTCAGATCCATTGTCCCATGAGTGCCTAAATTCTCCAGTTGTCCATGCAATTCTTCAGTCACTTGCTCATTGAATTGATAGAGGTTAAAAGTCCCCATTTTCCCTTTCATCACAATATAGAGTTTTTCATGAAGTGTGAAAAATATATTCTTTGGAATTGATGCTATAAAAACAGAAAACTATTTTCAAAATAAGCAACAATTTTGTTAAGCATACAGTCAATATATCTCTACTATTACTTGGTCAGTAGTGACTATAGCCAAGTGATACAGTATATAAATAAAACTTGAAAGATTCAACCAATCATATGAGGTAATAAAAGTCTAGAATAATTCATGTTAAAGATGGTCTATATGTGGGTGATTAAGAGTACCTCTGGGGAACACGAATCTGATGATTTTATTTCCATGTTTATAAGCTTTCACTGGCTTCCCATTCTTAACAATGCTTAGAAGGCCTTCCACCATCTTTCCAGCTCCCCGGTGGTATTTCTAGCCCCTTCCCACCAAATCTATATCCCATGTATACTAAAAACATATCCTTTTTTACGTATTCTAGAATTTTCAAAAGCTGCTTTTCCACTCAGAATATTTCCCACTTTATCAACTTCCCACACAACACACCCACACGAGCAAGGCCCAAATTCCCCTGCTAAATTCTATTCATCCATTATGTGTTTTCTTGAATATTACTTTTTCCGGGAGGTCTTTTCTAACCCCACTAATAGTTTTTGCCCCATCATTAGGCATTCAAAACACATATTACTGTAATGTTGTCTTTGCCTTTCTAGCTGGTCTGAGCTCCCTGGTTTAAAGTACATGATATAAAGCTTACTACTCAGTCATTGCTTTATGAATACTGGTAGAATCATTGAACAAAAGAGTACATTGAAAACACACACACATCCAACTCTAGGGTTGTGGCTCTCAATTTTTTCTCACGTCCCAACTCATCAGCAACATACTGAAAATACAGCCCAGGCTGTTGTGTATACTCAATCCCTTTTTCTATCTTAGTCTTCACACCAGGGTTAAGAATCTTTACAAACAAGACCTCAGTGGTAGTGCCAGGTCCATTTAACTGAAATTTGGTTAAGAAAACCAAGAAAATATCAACATAATCAGTTGGTTGTAATGATCCCTGTCTGAAGAAAGAATACGTTAAGTAAAGGGAGTCTACATAAAGTGTGTGTTTGTTTTTTTAGAGAGAGAGAATTCTGTTATGGCCAAAATTGCAGTGATTATGAAAGCGCTGAACAGAATATGTAAAGCAACTACTTGAGGACTCCAAAAAGTAAACAACAGCAGGTAGATTGAGGAGGGGAGTCAAACCTTTAAGAATGGTCAGTACAACAATGAGTTCTTTGCATTTTTCTCCCTCCTGTCTTAGTTACCTCAAAAGTGGGTAGCTTTAAAGAACAAAAATTAATTTTCTCACCATTTCAAAAAAAAAAAATCAAACCCATAGCTGTCAAGTTGATTTCAATTCATAGGACCCTATAGGGCCGAGAAGAACTGTAGAACTGTCTCATAGGGTTTCCAAGGCTGTAAATCTTTATGGAAGCAGACGCCCCATCTTTCTCTCGTACAGCTGTTGGTGGGTTTGAACCCCTGACCTTTTGGTTGACAGTTGAGCACTTTAACTACTGTACCACCTAGGAGTCTGAATTCAGGGCTTGGCTTTGGGGGAAGGTCCTTCCTTGTTTATTTCCATTTTTAGTAGCTGCCAACAATCCTTGTAAATGAATCTGTCACGGTTGTCTGCCTTTCTCTTCTCCCTGGGTGTCCATTCTGTCCTTTTTATAACTCAGAAGTATCTAAATTTAGAGCCCACCCTATTCAGACATGAGCTAGTTAACATAACAAAGAAACCTTATTTCCCAAGAGAATCATATTTACAGATATAGGATTTCAACAGATATCTCAAGGGTCACAATTCAATCCATAACACCTTCTGTAACTCCAGCTTTGACTCTAAGGCAGATGGAATACCAGAAATACTCTGCAGATACAGACAGCAAAACCTCTCAGAGAAGCCCTCTCTGCAGTCAAAGGACAGGGAAAATGGGCCTTGCCTTGCAGACAGAGTGTAAGAAGAATCTCCATTTTCTTTTTTATTTCGTATTTTTCTGTTTTGGACCTGCTTCAAGGGTGGTCCCAGTTGCAAAGCTGCACTTCCACAGAAGTGACAGCAGGTGACAGGCACTTACTTAAAATCCTGAGAGAAAAAACATCTCCCTGGCCAGAGGAATTGGAAAAAGGAGCTCTCGTGATACAAAGAGTGTTGGGGGAACCACACTATTCTTTTCCTCTTTTTTTAATGGCTGCTTCGCCTGAAACCAGCTCCAGTGACACAGAACTATACAACAGGAACAGGGACAAAAACTCTGAGAGAATCCCTCTCCTGCACTGGCTTTCTAGACAGGAGACTGGGAAAAGGGGTCCCCAGGGCCAGAGAGTAGAGGGGAAATCCCGGTAAAAGAAAGCTGGAAAAAGGGTTCCCTAATTCTTTGCGTGAACTATAAAACAAAGCCAAGGCTCTCACCCAAGACGTGCATATACGGAACAGAACCAAAACAACATAAACCAAAAAACAAAACAAAAACCAGACCCATTGCTGTCAGGTCAATTCAGACTCATAGCGGCCCTATAGGTCAGGGTAGAACTGCCCCACAGGGTTTCCAAGGAACAGCTGGTGGATTCGAACTGCTAACCTTTTGCTTAGCAGCCAAGCTCTTAACCACTGCACCACCAGGGCTCCAGCAAAGGCTTTTAAAAACTAAACTATGATATAAATCACCACCCGAATATCAGACTAAACCCTGAGTGGCATGTGCATGGACCAGACCCAACAGCACTGCAGAAGTCTGAAAACTGAATTGATGCTGGAACTATAAAACGAACTTGCAGATTTAACACACCGAGTTGAATGCCCGCTGAAACAAAAATTCAATATCTTCCAGAGACTTTTAATAGGACCCAAAGTCTCATAAACCCAGAGTCTTATTAAAAAAAAAAAAAATCTAAACTGCCTGGGATGTAATTAAAAATTACTCAACATATTGTTATGGATTGAATTGTATCCCCTATAAAAATATGTTGAAGTCCTTTACCCACTACCTGTGACTGTGAACTTGTTTGGAAAGAAGAGTTTTCTTTTGTTATCAGGTAAATTAAAGGAGGTCATACCAAAGTAGGGTGGTTCCTAAACCTAATTCCTTCAGAGTGCTGCCTTATAAAAAGGCAAAACAAGCACAAAAACAGAGTCACACAGAGGTGGAAGATACCATGTAATCTGTCTACAAGTAAGAAACTCTAATAAATGTCTGGGGATATTAACAAGGCAAGATCTTCCCCAAAGCATTGCCCTGCCAATGCCCTGAATTCAGACTTCCAGCCTCCAGATCCCTGGTGGCACAATGGTTAAATGCTTGGCTGCTAAGTGAAAGGTTGGCGGCTCAAACTCACCCAGTGGCTCCATGGGAGAAAGAGCCAGAAATCTATTCCTGTATTCCAAAAAAAAAAAAAATCCTTTGCCATCTACACAATTCTGACTCATAGTGACCCTACAGCACAGAAGCACAGAGTAGAACGGCCCCACAGGGTTTCCAAGGAGTAGCTGGTGGATTTGAACCAATGACCTTTTGGTTAGCAGCCAAGGTCTTAGCCACTGTGCCATCGAAGTTCTACTTTGTCACATGAGGTCACTACAAGTTCAAAATTGACTTGACAGCACTTAATAACAATAAGCTTCCAGAATTTTTAGAAAATAAATTTCTGTTCTTTAAAGCCACCCACCGTGTGATATTTTGTAATGGCAGCCCTAAGACACTAAGACAGAGTTTGGTACCAGAGAGTGGTAGTGCTGCCCTAACAAACACTAAAAAATGTGGAAGTAGCTTTGGAATTGGATAATGAGTAATGAGTAGAGGCTGGAAGAGTATGAGGCACTTGACATTAAAAGCCTAGATTGCCTTGAAGTGACAGACGGTAGAATTAGGATATTAAAAGTGATTCTGGTGAGGACTCAGAAAGTGATTCTGGTGAGAGCTATAGGGGAAGCTTCTATTATCATGAACAGAATATTGCTAGGAATGTGGATAGTAATGTGCTTCTGGTGAAGCCTTAAAAGTAAATAGGGAACATGTTATTGGACACTGGAGGAAAGGGGATCTGTATTATAAAGAGGCAAAAAACTTGGATGAATTATGTTTGAATGCTTTGTGGAAAGTAGAATTTGTCAGTGATGAACTTGGATATTTGACTGAGGAGATTTGTAAGTAAGATCCTGAAGGGGTATCATAGTTTCTCCTTCCTGCTTATAGTATAAAATGTGGGAGGAAAGAGAGAAATTGAGGAATGAACTGTTAAGTGAAAAGAAACCAGAACTTAAAGATTTGGAAAACTCTGTTGCAAAATTGAAGAAAGCACGCTCTGGAGAGGACACTAAGCCTGTGGCTGAACAACCATTTGCTAAAGAGATAAGGTGTGTGACCTAGTAATCCAATCAATCATGGCACCAGAAACGCTCCCAGTTTAGACTAAAGGGGAGAGACACAGCACAAAATTAAAGAAAGCTGTCTGCCTCCTGGAATTCCACAGGCAGGAAACAGGCTGATGGAGCTGCTTGACTGCAAACATCTATTGTTCTTCAAGAAAAGGAAAGGATGATCCTGGGAATAGTTCAGAGACCAGCAGAACTGCTAGTACAAGCCCAAAGGTGGTACTGCTGTTTCCTCAGTTTCAGAGGGTGGGGCTGCCATCTAGGTTTCAGAGGGTGAGGTCATCATCCAGATGTGCCTTGAGATCAAATGAAATTTGCCCTGCTGGGTTCAGACTTCCTTGAGACCTGTGACCTCTTCTTTTCCTTCTATTTCTCCCTTTTAAATGTGAATGTCTACCTCATGCCTGTTCCACAGCATACTTTGGAAGCAGATAACTTACATTTTAGGTTCCACAGGCCCAAAGATGGTAAGGAATTTTGCCCAGGATGAACCATACCCAGATTCTCATCCATACCTGATTTAGATGATTCCGAACATTAGATTTTGGACTTGATTTTGGAGTTGATGCTGGAATAGGTTAAGACTTTTGGCAATGCTGGGATGAGATAAATATATGTTGCACATAGGCAGGACATGGATTTTGGGGAACCAGAGGGCAGATTGTTATGGACTGAACTGTATCCTTCCAAAAGATATGTTGAAGTTCTAAGCCCTGCACCTCTGAATTTGACCTTGTTTGGAAATAGGATTTTTCTTTTGCTATTAGTTAAGTTAAACAAGGTCATACTGGAGTAGACCCAGACCCAGAGTAGGCCCTAAACCCAATGCCTTCTGAATGGTGTCTTATAAAAGGGGAGACTTCTAGGGAATATACTATATAAGGATCTGCCTACAACCTAAGGAATGCCAATAAATTCCTGGGGTTACTGACAAAGAAGGATCTCCCTCCTGGAACCAACAGAGAGAGAAAGAGCATAGCCCTGTGACACCTTGAATTAGGACTTTTAGCTTACTGAACCGTTATAAAATAGATTTTTGTTCTTTAAAACCATCCAATTTGTGGTATTTTGTTTCAGCAGCCCTAAGAAGCTAAGATACGTATAAAGAACAAAAAAATTTATATTTGTCTAGAGAATGTCAATCAACACATGCTGACTATAAAGTGATTTGGACAAAGGCTTCAAAGTAACTATTAGAATGATCTTCCATGAGGCAAAGATAGACACTTTAGAAATATAAAGAAAAGGTCCTTAGCGGAAAAACAGAAACTATATTTTTGAAAAAAGGAAATTTCAGACCTGAAAAATACAATGTTGAGAATATAAAATTCACTGGATGAGCTTAACAGCAAAATGGCAGAGAAAAATCAGTGAACTGAAAAATAGACTAATATATATTATAAAGTCTGAAGAATACAGAGAAAGGAAGATTAAAAAAAAAAAAGAACAAAGCCTCAGGAAACTGTGGGACAACATCAATGGAGAAAAGATAGGCTTTTAACAGACGGTGTTGGAACAATTAGATGTTCATATGCAAAAACATGAGCCACGACTTACACCTCACACCTTACACAAAAACTAACACAAAATGAACCATAACCATCATTGTAAAATGTAAAACTATAAAATTTTTAGAAGTATACATAGGAGTAAAAATCATGTGACTTTGGCTTAAGAAAAGTGTTAAACTTGACACTTAAGCATGACTCTTCAAAAATCGTAAATTGGACTTCATCAAAATTTAAATTTTTCTTCTGTGAAAAACAGTTTGGGAAATGAAAAGTTAAGCCAGAGACTGGCAGAAAATATCTGCAAATCATATAGCTGACAAAGAATTTGTTTTCAGAACATATAAAGAATTCTCAAAACTCAACAAGAAGAAAACAAAAAACTCAGTTTTTAAAATGAGCAAAATATCTTAACAGAAATATATACAGATGCCAAGTAAGCATATGGTTCACTGTCATTACTCACTATAGAAATGCAAATTAAAACCATAATGAGATACCACTACATCCTATTAAAACATCTAAAAAAAATTTTTTTTTAATTAATAAACTGACAATAACAAGTACTAGAAAGGATGGGGAGCGATTAGAACTTTCATACACTGTTGGGTGGAAGTACAAAATGGTACAGCCGCTCTGGGCAACAGTTTGGTAGTTTCTTACAACGTTAAACATACATGTGCCCTATGAACCAGCAGTCTTACACCTAGGTATTTTTAAAAAATGAAAACTTGCGTTCATGCAAAGATTTGTAGCAACATTATTCATAATTGCACAACATGGAAATAACTCAAATGTCCTTTAGCTGGTGAACAGATAAACAAGATGTGGCATTTCCATACAGCAGAATACTACTCAGCACTAAAAAGGAAAGGGCTGCTGATACACACAACAGCACGGATAAATCTCAAATGTGTTAAGCTAAGTGAAGTAAGTCAGACTCAAAGATTTTATCTGTATGATTCCATTTAAATGACATCTAGAAAAGGCAAGCTATAGGGATGGATAGCACATCAGTGCTTGCCAGGAGTTACGGGTGAAATGAGGGTTTGTCTACAAAGGGGCAGCATGAGGGAATTTTTTAGAATAATGGAACTGTTCCGTATCCTGCTTGTGGTGGTGCTGAAACAACTGTGCATTTGTCAAACTCTGAAGTCCAACGTAGTTTTTTTTCATGCAACATACTGTTTTTTGTTTTTGTTTTTAATGCAAGCAAGGAGAAAAAATAATCACTCTTCTTAGTCATTAATAGCTTTTAAAGCAAACTTTTTTGTCTTAATGGCAAGAAATGCACAAGAGGTTACATGAAAAGAAAAACCTGAGAGGAAAGAAAAAAAAAGGAAAGCAGAGAGAAAGAAGCCCTACACAGTAGAAGCAACCACAGCCATTGTGAAAGGAGAGGAAAGAGCCAGGCATAAAATGAACCAGCTCTGCATTCCTGGAAGGACAGAGAGCCTCAGCACACATGTTTACAGTCTGAGAAGAAATAATGATGGCCATACTGGAAGCACGCTGATCATTACAATCTAGCAGTCTGTGAAGATGAAGAATTGTGAAAGGGCAAGCCGAGCCCTGCTTACCTTAATGGCCCTATGGAACATGTCAGGAAATGCCATAGTAAAGGGCTTATCAAGCAGTGGAATTCTACTTTCAGGAAGCAGAGTAGCAACATGTAATTAAGCCAAGAGCTGTTGCCTGTACAACAGTGTATGTACAAGCAGGAGAAGAGTGTTAGCATTATTTTGGGAGCTGAAACATGATACAGGTCCCAAATATTCTCTGAAGAAAAAATCAGAGAGCTGACCTCATCTTTTACATATGGCTAATTGAAATCTAAATTTATTATGTTGCCAATGGTTTATTTTTCAATGTCCAGACAAACTCATCATATAATCTTCCCCCCATCCCTACCCTCAAGAATAAAATAATGAGCCCCTGTCTTTCTTGGTTGAGGAGCGAGAACATAATTTTTATATAAAACAATGCTTGGATTCCAATGTTGTATTTCAAATGAACTATCTAAAAAAATTCTTTACCTGTACGATAAATGGGCTCTTGCACTGCTAGTTCAAAATTTACTTTTTTGGAATTTAGAAACACATCAATTCCCTCTTCTTCAGTAACAAAGGTCATTCGTTTTCCCACAACAAAGACTGTAAATATTGGTCCGTACTGAAATAAAACACATAAACACAGATCATATTAGTAAGCATTTCTGATAAATAAATTACTGTGATATGGGTTATGTTCATTCTCCTCAAGAATCCCAATGATGGAAGAGGTTCAATATGGCACCTTAGATACACGCACTATAATTACCCCCTGACAACAAAAACTCGAGAAACTAAATAAAACAGACACAAAGAATGACCTCAGGTCCCAGAGCATCAAACGGAGAGTTGAAGAAACAGATTGAACACCAACTGGAAGGAGAGGAAGAACGAGGTCACCAGGAAAAGAGATTTGCAGATGGACCACACGCTCCCTGTTGGCATGGAGCACCATGGCCATTTTGAGATGGGATCGAACAACCCTAAGTGAGGGACCCAGGAAACAAGCGCAAAGAGAGCATAGCTAGCGATAGAGATTCTGTGCAAAAAAACTCAAAAAGAAAAGCCATGGTGGGCAGGACATGGCCAGAGATGGGGCAACCCTGGGGCGGGGGGGATGGGTGCGGAGCACAGGAGTGGTATAGCTTTGAAACCAGGGAACCATGGGGAAGTGCTTCTAGAGCGAGCAAAACAGATCGAGTCATTGGAGCCTTAGAGGAGAAAGTGTAGACAGGAACTGCACATTTACTGGGAAGTAAAGGGAAGGAACAGAGTTCTAGCCTTTCTAGTGTGTGTGACAGAGGGAGCTAGGAATTACCACAGGAACTACTTGTTGGTGGAGGCACCTGGCTATTTACATAGGATCCACCCAGCAAAAAGTCAACCCACAGAGTAACAACTAGAGCCACTCCCCCAAATCTAGCCCTGTGGAAGCAGTCACCCCACCCGTCATCTGCGTTAGGGTATGTCCTAAGGAACAGACAGACAGAATCAAGGTGTGCAAGCCTGGCCATACCCCACCATCCCCTCCCTGAGGCACAGGAGTCCTGCATGGACCTGTGCAAGCCTGGCCACACCCACCACTTCCTCCCTGAGGCACAGGTGGCTCTCACTTATATGCCCAAGGCACAGGGGTCCTGCGGGGACATGCGAAAGCCTGGTCTAGCCCACCACCCCCTCCCAGAGGTGCAGGCTGCTCATACTTGCTTGTGCAAGCCTGGCCATACCCAGCATCTCTGCCCACTTGCACACCCAAGCCTGGTTCTGCCCACCATACCCTCCTGGAGGCACAGGCTGCCTGTACTTGCTCAAGCAAGCCGAGGCCTGCTCGCCACCCCTTCCCTGAGATACAAGAGACCCTAGCCAATGTAGTCAAGCTCATCCATGCCCACTACCCCTCCCCAAGGTGGCCTGTTCTGAATGGCACAAACCTGGCCATGCATACCACCCCTCCCTGACACACAGGAGGCTCTAGCTGATGGATGCAAACCTGGCCAAGCCAGCCCATCAACTTTCTCTGAGGCCCAGGAGGCCAGCTTTGAAGGGCACAAGCCTAGCCATGCCCACCACCCCTCCCTGAGGCACAGGAGCACTGCACAGGCATGGTACAAGCCCAGCCACATCCACCACCCCTGAGACACAGGTGGCTAGCTCTCACGTACACTAGCCTAACCATGCTGTGATGGTTAAGATTGTGTGTTAACTTGGCTGGGCCATGATTCTCGGTGTTTTGGCAGTCGTATGATGTTGTAGTCACTTCCCTGTTGAGATGTGATATGTGATCACCCTCATGATGGAATCTGCTATGAGTACCCAACCCACTGAAGGAGTTTCCTTGGGTGTGTGGCCTGCGGCAAGTGTGGATGGACATTCTGGCAGGACTCGGGGACTTTTGCTCATTCTGGATCCTACAGCTGGCTCCTATTTGTCGGACCTCTGGTTCTTGGGACTTGAGCTAGCAACTTGCCTGCGTTCTTGCCTACTGATCTTGGGATTCATTGATCTTTGCAGCCTGTGAGCAGGAGCCCTGCTCTCCGACCTGCCAATCTTGGGTTCACCAGCCCTTACACAGTTACATGAATCAGGAGAAGCCTCTTTCCTGACCCATGGACTTGGGATGTTTTAGCCTCTACAACCATGTGAGCCATTTCCTTGACATAAATCTCTCTCTATATATATATTTACACACTTTACGGGTTTTGCTTCTCTAGGGAACCCAGCCTAAGACACATGCCCATCACCCCTCCCAGAAGCACAGGCAGCCCATGCTAGTGCCCCACAAACCCAGCCACATCCATCACCCCTCCTTGAGGAGCAAACCATCTGTGCGAACCCAAGCCAGCCCCTTCTACCCACAGACCCCTACCAGAGGAGCAGGACTGCATGCCCTCCCCAGCTACACAGCCCCTGGCAGTGTGGGACTCCATGCCCTGTCCTATCAACCTCCACCCAGTTGAGTGGGACTCTGTTCCCTGCTGTGCTGACAATGACCCACCTCAACCTGGCTACGTGAAATTATGTGCCCTTACCAGCTGCCTATCTCTCAGCTGAGTGGACTCCACGCCCTCCCCTACTGACCCATCCCTGGTGTATGAGCCTCCACGCTCTATCCTGCATGTCCCTCCCTGTGCCCCATCTTGTGCTTCAGGGGTCACATTGACTGCTCTTGGCAACGCAAAGGGAACTCATTATCTGTCAAGAGCTGTGAAAGGATTTTGACCAGCTGACACCTGGTATCTCACATCAGGGAAAAGGCTTGATTGTACACTAGAGAAATCATACATGCCTAACAACATAAGAGTACAGAATGTGTGTGACTCAACACACCCGCCAATGAGAAGAAAGCACACCTAGTCAGCCGACAGCCCCAAGCCCGTATAGAGACCAGATATCAGGCAGCTCCATAGTCATACAAATACTATAAGACAATATCAATTAAAACGATACAAGGAAGATATGCACCACAAAAAGAAAGGGAAGAAGCTAAGCTACAGATATACCAAAACAAAAAGCAAAACATAAATACGATAAAGAAATACATAACCAAATATACCAGAACCTTAATGCCTTGAAGACACCAATCACAAATCATATAAAGAAATGGGATACGACGGCTCAGGTAAATGTGCAAAATAAAGGGATGGAAATCATTGCCGAGGAGGAACTGATAGTAAAGCTACCTGACAAGGAATTGATATTTAGGTTCCTCCAAGAGATCAAGGGAAAAAAAAAAAAAAAAAAAAAACCTAGAAGAATTCAGGAAAATAACACAAGAACAAAATGACAAATTCAATAGAGAAATAGAAACCATACTACAACTCAATGGACATAGTACACTTGAATCAAGGGAAGAAAGAACCAGTGATTTAGAGGGAAAACTCCTTGATACTAATTTTTTTGAGGAACAATCAGAAAAAAAGAATGAAGAAAGTCTAAGAGTTATGCTGTACACCAACAACAGGAACAATTTACGCATCATAGGAATTCCAGAAGAGGAGAAAAAAGATGTACAGAGAGAATTTTGAAAGATGTATTTACAGAAAACTTCCAAATATCATGAAAGACAAGAAGGTTTCCAGTCAAGGAGCTTAACAAACTCCATATAGGATAAAGCCAAAAAGAAATCCACCAAGGGATATCATAATCGAACTTTCCAAACCAAAGACAAATAATTCTGACAGCAGATTGTAAAAAACAAAATATCACTGACAAACAGGCACCAATAGGACTAAGCATTGATTTCTTATCAGAAACTGTCTTAGACTGGGTTCTCTAGAGAAACAAAACGAATGAAGCATATGTATATGCATGGAGAGAGAGAGAGATTTATATCAAGGAATTGGCTCACAGGACTGTAGAGGCTGGAAAGTCCCAATCCATGGGTCAGGCATCAGCCTAAAGGCTTCTGACTCATGCAGCTGGAGGGGCTGACAAACCGAAGCCGCTGGCTTAAGTCTCATGAACTGGAGATAACATGATGATGAGCCGAATGCAGGACCCAGAGCACAGCAAAAGCAAGTGAGCTTTTTCAGAAAGTCCATATATATCAGATGCAGGCCATGCCCCTAAGGAAACTCTCTTTCAACTGATTGGCTGCTCATAGCAGATCACATGGGGATGATTACATTATATCAGATCTCATAATGGAGGTGCTTACATCATTACATAAACAGCAAATTACATCATAACTGCCAAGCCACCAAGAATCATGGACAGCCAAGTTGACACACAATCTTATCCATCACTGTCCAACCCTTGTCAACCTGGCACCTGTACACAACTCCTTAAACCATATATAATCTCTAAATAAAGACAATTATAGTCATACTTGCGTTTAACATGATACAACTAACAAATGTGCAACCAAAAACATACGAGCCCTGTCTACATCTTATATTTTATGAGTGAAGAAAACAAAAATATTTGATGCACACATACAAGAGAGAAATACTCATAAAAATTACAGTCCTCATTTCTGTAACTGGTCATGTGGTCATAGCTGGTATTTAAAACAAAACAAAACAAAAAACATAGAACTACCTTATTCCACCACCTATTTCGTATTCCTTTTACCCTCAGCAAGCACCTCAGCTGGTCATGGCTCTTTGCCTGGTGGCGTGGCCCAAACCTTCATTCCTGAAGGGTCTAGGCCATTAGTAGTCGTGTTGGAATTGGATTGCTGTATTTTTCCATTGGCTTTAATCACAGTACATGGTAGTACTAAGAGATGCTTAAGGGATCTTCTGCATTCCAGACATATTCTTCTTCACCTCCATTATGTAATATCAATCCAATTTCTGCTTGACAGTCAGGATCAATCACACCTGAGAATATGGTAACTCCTTTCTTTGTCTATTGATCCAGAGGCATAAGGAGCCCAGAGTTGCTGGGTAGCATTTTTAATTTCCAGTTCAATAAAATCAGTGATATGCCTCTAGGTGGGTGCATTCCTCACTTTGAAACTAAGACCTCTAGACCTGAAAAGCATAAGGTTGCAGGGACAGGGAGGAAAAATTTTCCAAGTGGGTCACTAGGAGTTATAGTGAGTGAGGCCACTCTCATCTCCACCGTTGATTCTTGGACCCATGAATCCTTGCTGTGGGAGAAACACCATATATTAGACACTGATTTAAAGCATACACGGCCTTCTGGAGAACACTGCCCCAAGCCTGCAAGGTATTGCCACCTAGTTGGCACTGTAATTGTGTCTATAGAAGGCCGTTCCATTGCTCTATCAAGCCAGCTACCTCAGAATGATGGGGAATATAGAAAGACCGGTGAATTCCGTGAGCACTGGCCCACTGCAGCACTTTGTTTGCTGTGAAGTGAGTCTCTTTATCCAAGGCAATGCTGTGTGGGATACCACGATGGTGGATAAGGCATTCTGTAAATCCACAGATGGCAGTTTTGGCAGAAGCACTGCTTCTTTTACTGCATGCAGGGAAAGCAGGTCCATATCCAGAGTAAGAGTCTATTTCAGTAAGAACAATATGTTGCCTTTTCCATAATGGAAGCAGTCCAATGTAATCGACCTGTCACCAGGTTCCTGGCTGATCACCTCAAGGTATGGTGTCATATCAGGGATTCACTGTTGGTCTCTGCTGCTGGCAGATTGGGCACTCAGCAGTGGCTGTAGCTAAGTCGGCCTTTGTGAGTGAAAGTCCATGTTGCTGAGCCCATATATAACCTCCATCTCTGCCACCATGGCCCCTTTGTTCATTAGCCCATTGGGCAATGACGAGAGTGGCTGGGGAAAGAGGATGAGTGGTTTCCACAGAACGCATCATCCTATCCACTTGAATCTTAAAATCCTCCTCTGCTGAGGTCACCCTTTGGTAAGCATTCACATGAGACACAAATATCTTCACTTCTTTGGCCCATTCAGAGAGATTTATCCACATACCTCTTCCCCATACCTCCTTGTCTCCAATTTTCCAATCATGTTTCTTCCAAGTCCTTGACCATCCAGCCAAACCATTGGCCACAGCCCATGAATCATTATACAATTGCACATCTGGCCATTTCTCCATCCATGTAAAGTGAACCACAAGATGCACTGCTCAAAGTTCTGCCCACTGGAAAGATTACCCTTCACCACTGTCCTTCAAAGAGGTCCCAGAAAGGTTTGCAGTGCTGTGGCTATCCACTTTCAAGTGGTGCCTGCATATCGCACAAAACCATCTGTAAACCAGGCATGAGATTTCTCTTCTTCAGTCAACTGATCATAAAGAGCTGCCCATTAGGCCACAGGTGCCTCCATTATAGTTGTGGGAGGAGTCAGATGCAATAACTTATCCTTCACTTGAGAAGGAATATCTCGACAAGCCCCATGCCACTGGACCCCTAGAAATTTCACTGAGGTGAAAGGCACCTGAGTTTTTGCCAGGTTAATTTCCCACACTCTACCACGCAAGTGTTTTACCAATAATCCAGAATCACTGAAACTTCTTCTTTACAAGGTCCAATCAGCATAATGTCATCAATGTAATGGGCCAGTGTGGTGTCTTGAGGAAGAGAAAGGTGATCAAGGTCCCTGTGTAAGAAATTATGACACAGGGCTAGAGAGTTGATATGCCCTTAAGGTAGCATCAAAACAAACAGAAAAACAAAAAAATCCATTGCTGTCAAGGCAATTCCAACTCATAACAAGCCTATAGGATAGAGTAGAATTGCCCCATAGGGTTTCCATGGAGTGGTTGGTGGATTCTAACTGCCGACCTTTTGGTTCTTAGAGGAGCTCTTAACCACTGCACCACTAGGGCTCCTGAGATAGGACAGCGAAGGTATATTGCTGGCCTTGCCAGGTGGGTGCAAGCTGCTTCTCGTGGGCCTTCAAAACAGGAATGGAGAAAAAGGCATTAGCCAGATTAACAGCTTCATACCAGGTACCAGAAGACACATTTGATCAAGCACTGAAACCACCAACAGCAGCTGCAGTTGGCGCCACCACCTCATTAGGTTTTTGATGATCCACTGTCATTCTCCAAGATCCATCTGTTTTCTGCACAGGCCAAATAGGTGAGTTGAATGGGGATGTGGTGGGAATCCCCACCCCTGGATCCTTCAAGTCCTTGATGGTGGCAGTATTCTCTGCAGTTCCTCTGGGAATGTGGTATTGCTCTTGATTCACTCTTTTCCTAGGTAGGGGCAGTGCTAATGACTTCCACTTGGCTCTTCCTACATAATAGCCATTACTTTAATTGTCAGGAGTCCAACATGGGGGTTCTGCCAGTTGCTGAATATATTTTTTTTCCAATTATGCATTAGGAAACTGGGGAAATCAATACAGGGTGTGTTCCAGGATCCACTGGACCCACTCTCAGATAAACCTGAGCTAATACTCCCCTAATAACCTGACTTCCATATACCCCCACTTTGACTGATAGGCCACAGCGACATTTTTGGTCACCTAGAATTAGTGTGTCAGTTCAGAGCCAGTATCCAGTAATCCCTGAAAAATCTGATTATTTCCTTTTCTCCAATAAATAGTCACTCTCATAAAATGCTATAGATCCCTTTGGGGAAGGCTGGGAGAAAGATTAAGAGCGTAAGTTCTTGGCAGTGTAGTGGGGGCCTTCCTCAAAGGGACTCGGCCTCTCCTTCATTCAAGGGGTTGTGGGTCTTTAAAGTTGCTCAAGTCTAGGGACTGATTGAGCGGCTCTGACTCTCTATTCTGGTGATTTGAGTTAGACTGCCATTCACTTGACCTAGTATTCTTCCACTTGTACAGATATTTAGTAGATTTCCTATCTATTTCCCTCCTAGGGACACCATGACTAAGTAGCCAACTCCATAACTTCATATGAGTCAGACTATTGTGATTACTGCTTTGAGTTCACTGTCCATTACGGTAACCACAGTCACCTTGTCTTTGTCGACTGAGTGCTGCCACTTAGCCCCATACACCACAGGGTCCGATCAGCCTCATTGTAGTTAGGTGTCTTAATTCAGTTAGGGCAGCTCCCACTACCAAATCTGACTTACATAAAATAGCAATTACTGCAGTTATCAAGGATGCTGGGGCTCCCTTCATAAATTTGTTCCTCACTATTGTGTGGGTCTGTGAGTCTAAAATGATAAGTCCACTATAACACGCCAATGACTTCTGCATTGCAAATACCTTTTTAAACCAACATTCCTGGCGACTATACACATGGACCTCACCAGATGGAATACACAGGAATCAAATCATCTACATCTATGGCAAGAGATGGCAGAAAAGTTCAATATCATTAGTTAGAACAAGGCCAGGGGCTGATTGTGCAACAGACTGGAATTGACGGTATACTAATCAAGATGTTTTAACAAACAGATGTAGCCCTGGAAGTGCTCACTCATCTATGCCAAGAAAATTGGAAGACAGCTACCTGGCAAACTGACTAGAAGAGATCCATATTTATGCCTATTACCAAGAAAGGTGATACAACAAAATGCGGAAATTATTAAACGGTATCATTAATATCACATGCAAGCAAAATTTTGCTGAAGATCATTCAAAAGTGGCTGCAGCAGTATATTGACAGGGAACTGCCAGAAATTCAGGCCAGATTCAGAAGGAGATTCAGAACCAGGGATATCATTGCTGATGTCAGATGGATCTTGGCTGAAAGCAGGGAATATCAAAAAGATGTTACCTGTGTTTTATTGACTACACAAAGGCATTTGACTGTGTGGACCATAACAAATTATGGATAACATTGCGGAGAATGGGAATCCAAGAACACGTAAGCATGCTCGTGAGGAATCTGTACATGGGTTAAGAGGCAGTCGTTCAAACACAACAAGGGGATACTTGATAGTTTAAAGTCAGGAAAGATGTGTGTCAGGGTTGTATCTTTCACCGTACCTACTCAATCTGTATGCTGAGCAAATAATCCAAGAATCTGTATTATATGAAGAAGATTGGGGCATCAGGATTGGCGGAAGACTCATTAACAAACTGTGTTACGCAAATGACACAACCTTGCTTGCTGAAAGTGAAGAGGACTTGAAGCACTTACTGATGAAGATCAAAGACCACAGCCTTCAGTATGGATTACACCCCAACATAAAGAAAACAAAAATCCTCATAACTGGGCCAATAAGCAACATCATGATAAATACAGAAAAGACTGAGATTGTCAAGGATTTCATTTTACTTGGATCTACAATCAACACCCATGAAAGCAGCAGTCAAGAAATCAAAATATGCATTGTACTGGGCAAATCTGCCATAAAACACCTCCTTAAAGTGTTAAAAAGCAAAGATGTCACCTTGAGGACTAAGGTGCACCTGACCCAAGCCGTGGTGTTTACAATCACCTCATATGTATGCGAAAGCTGGACAATGAATAAGGAAGACTGGCAAAGAATTGACACCTTTGAATTGCAGTGCTGGCGAAGAATATTGAATATCCCACGGACTGCCAAAAGAATGAATAAATCTGTCTTGGAAGAAGTATAACCAGAATGCTCCTTAGAAGCAAGGACGGCAAGACTGTGTCTCACATACTTTGGACATGTTGTCAGGAGGGATCAGTCCCTGGAGAAGGACATCATGCTTGGTAAAACAGAAAAAAAAAAAAATTTTTTTTTTTTTCTAAAACAGAGGTTCAGCGAAAACAAGGAAGACCCTTGACGAGATGGATTGACACAGCGGCTGGAACAATGGGGTCAAGCATAGCAACAATTGTGAGGATGGCACAGGATCAGGCAATGTTTCGTTCTGTTGTGCATACAGTCGCTATGAGTGGGAACCAACTTGAAGGCCCCTAACAACAACAACATTTCCACGGTATGGTCGCAAGGCAGTTTAAACAATCACCTCATATGCATGCAAAACCTGGACAATGAATAAGAAAGACCAGTTGACACCTTTGAATTGCGGTGTTGGCGAAGAATATTGTTTAAAAATTGTTGAAAGACATTTGGTTTCTTTTCAGGTTTGGTATATTATAATGAAACCGCTATAAAAATCCATATGCAGGTTTTTTCATGAACATTAGTTTTCACTTCTTTGGGAAAAATGCCCAGGAGTGTTACTTGCTGAGTCATATAGTAATTGTATGTTTACTTGTTTAAGAAACTGCCAAAATGTTTTCCCAAGAGGCTGCACCACTTTACATTCCCACCAGCAATGTTGAGTGATCTTTCTTCTCTGCAACCTCACTAGCATTTGCTATAGTCACTACTTTTTTATTTTAGCCTATCTGATAGGTATGAGTGACATCTCATTGTGGTTTTAATTTTCATTTCCCTAATGGTTAATTTGTGCTGTTGTACGTAGGGTCACTAGGAGTCAGAACAGTGGTTAATGATGTTGAACACCTTTTCATGTGTTCATTTGCCATCTATATATTCTTTCTGGTGGAACGTCTGTTCATGTTATTTGCCCATTTTCTAATTGGACTGTTTTTCACTTTTGAGTTTTGAGAGTTCTTTATATATCTTAGGTACTAGTCCTTCCTCAGGTATGTGCCTTGAAAATATTTCTCCCAGTCTGTAGTTTGCCTTTTGGTCCTGTTAACAGGGTCTTGCATAGAGAAAAAGTTTTTAATTTTAATGAGGTCCAATGTATCATTTTTTACTTTTATGGATCATGCTTTTGATGTCAAGTCTAAGAACTACTGCTTAGCCCTAAATCATGAAGATATCCTCCTACAACTTTTTCTAAAGTTTTAGTTTTATGTTTTAAACTTAAGTCTATGATCTATTTTGAATTAATTTTTTATAAGGTGTGAAACATAGGTTGAGGGTTTTGTTTTGTTTTGTTTTGTTTTGCCTATAGTGTCCAATTGCCCCATCACCATGTGTTGAAAAGGCAATCTTCCTTTCACTGAATGTTCCTGCACTTTTGTCAAAAATTACTTGGGCATATTTGTGTGGATCCTTACCTGGGTTCCACATTCTGTTCCACTGACTTTTGTGTCTATCCCTCTGCCAAGACCATATAGTCTTGATTACTGTACCTATATAATGTTTTGAAATTGAGTAGTACGATTCCTCTTAATTAATTCTTCTTTTCCAGAATGATTTTAGCTATTCTATCCAGTTCCTTTGCTTTTCCATGTCATTTAAAAATAATATTGTATGTATCTATAAAAAAAAAAATCTTGCTGAGAATTTTAAAGGTTTGCATTAAACCTATATATCAATTTGAGTACTGTTGACATCTTTACTATGTTGAGTTTTCCAATCCATGAACACTGTATGTCTCCCCATTTATTAAGATCTTTGATTTCTTTCATCAGCATTTTGTAGTTGTAGTTAAATTTATGCTGAAGTATTTATATTTTTGAATGATTGTAAGTGGTTGTATCTTTAATTTTAGTTTCCAGAAGTTTATTACTAGTATGCAGCAATGCAATTGATTTTTTATGTTGGCATTGTATCCTGGGACCTTGCTGAACTCACAATTAGTTCTAAGAAGTTTTTTATTCCTTCAGGTATTTCACATAGACAGTATGTCACATATGTCATGTGCAAATAGGTGCAATCTTATTTCTTTATTTCTCATCAGTGTGTCTTTTATTTCCTTTCCTTGCTTTATTGCAATGGTTAGAACTTCTAGCACTATGTTGAATACCAATGGTGACAGTAGACATACTTGCCTTGATCCCAGTCTTAGGGGGGAAGCATTTAATCTTTGACCTTTAAGTATGTTAATTATAAACTTTTTGTAAATGTTCTTTATCAAGTTGAGGAAGTTACTCTCTGTTTTTACTTTTCTGAGAGTTATCATGAATGGGTGTTGAATTTTTCCAATTTTTTTTGTATCAATTGATATGATCATGTGCCTTTTCTTCTTTATCCTAGTAATTTGCTGGATTACACTGATTTTGAAATATTGAACCAACCTTGTATCCCTGGAATAGGCCCACTTGGACTTGGAGTATATAATTTTTTTTATATGTTGCTGAATTCTATTTGCTGATATTTTGTTAAAGGCTTTTGTATCCATACTCATGAGGAATATTGATCTCTAGTTTTCTTCTTTTGTGCAATCTTTTTAGTGTGGTATCAAGGTAATACAAATTTTGTAAAATGGATTCCGAAGTGTTCTCTTCTACTTCCTGGAAGAGATTGTGTGGAACTCACATTAATTATTCTTTAAACATTTGGTATAATTCTCCAGTAAAGCCACCTGGGCCTGGAAATTTCTTTTTTTGAATTTTTAAATTATTAATTTAATTTCCTTAATAGTCACGGGGCTATTGAAATTATGTAGTTCATACTGAATGAGTTGTGGTAGTGTCACGGACTGAATCACGTACCCCCAGAAATATCAACTTGGTTAGGTCATGATTCCTAGTATTGTGTGGTTGTCCTCCATTTTGTGGTTATAATTTTATGTTGAGAGGATTAGGATGGGATTGTAACACCAACCTTACCCAGGTTACTTCGCTGATCTAAGTTTCCCTGGGTTGTGGCCTGTACCACCTTTTATCTCTCAAGAGATAAAAGGAAAGGGAAGCAAGCAGAGAGTCGGGGACCTCATACCACCAAGAAAGCAGTGTCAGGAACAGAGCGTGTCGTTTGGACCTGGGGCCCCTGTGCCTGAGAAGCTCCTCAGCCATGGGAAGACTGAGGACAAGGACCTTCCTCCAGAGCTGGCAGAGACAGAAAGCCTTCCCCTGGAGCTGATACCCTGAATTTGGACTTGTAACCTACTAGGCTATAAGAAAATAAATTTCTCTTTGTTAAAGCTATCCACTTGTGTATTTCTGTTATGACTAAGACAGGTAGTTTGTAATTTTTTTTTTTTTTTTAGGAATTGGTCCATTTCATCTAAATTGTTAAATTTACATGTATTGAGTTTTTTGTAATATTCCCTTAACATTCTTTATACTTACCATACAATTTAGTCATTTCACTTCTAGGTATTTCCCAAGAGAAAGGGAAACATATGTCCACTCAAATATTTACACATGAATGTTCACAGCAGCTTTATTCATAATAGCCCCAAACTAAGCAATTCAAATGCTCACCCAGAGGTGAACAAAACGTGATAACCACAATGTGGTATACCCACACAGGAGAATGCCACACAGTAATAAAAAGTAATGAATGATCTATGCATGTAACGTGGATGAATGTCAAAATCATACTTATGCAAGAAACAAGACACAAAAGAGTAACATACAGTATGATTCCATTTATAAGACATTCTAGAAAATGCAAGCTAGTTAATTGTGACAAAAAGCCCATCAGTGGTTGCCTGGGGCCATGTGTAGAAGGAGAGATGAATTGCAAAGAAGCACAAAGAATCTTTTTGTGGGTAATGAAACTGTTCTGTATCTTGATTGTGGTGGTGGTTTCCTGGGTATAAAAATATGTTCAAAACTCATCAAATTGTACACCTTAAACAAATGCAGCTTATTGTTCATAAAATATGCCTTGCATCAATAATATAAAAAATCTTCCTGCAAAGAAATAGTCTGGATTATTTCTATTTTCATTTTAGCTCTCTTCAATATTCTTCAAGTTTCTTAAAAAAAGTAGAATCTGATGGAAATCGATTTGGTGCTTCCTTAAAAAGCTGGAAATAGAACTACCATACCATCGAGCAATCCCACTCCTTAGAATATATCCTAGAGAAATAAGAGGCTTCACACAAACAGATATATGCATCCCCATATTCACTGCAGCACTGTTTACAACAGGAAAAAGATGGAAACAATCAAGATGCCCATTAATGGATGAATGGATAAAGAAATTATGGTATATTCACACAATGGAATACTATGCAATGATAAAGAACAACCATGAATCCGTGAAACAATTCATACATGGAAGAATCCGGAAGGCATTACACTGAGTGAAATTAGTTGGTTGCAAAAGGACAAATAATATATGAGACCACTAAGTTGAAAAAAAAAGAAGAAAATATTCTTTGATGACTATGAGGGTGGGTGGGGAGGGAGAAGGGTATGCATTAATTAAGTAGTAAACAAGAAAAATTTTAGGTGAAGTCAAAGACAACACACAATACAGGGGAGGCCACCACAAGTGAACTAAACAAAAAGCAAAGAAGTTTTCTGAATACAACCAAGCACTTCGAAGGCCACAGTTGCAGGGACAGGAGTCTGGGGACCATGGTTTCAGGGGACATCTAGGTCAACTGGCATAACAAAATGTATTAAGAAAAATGCTCTGCATCCCACTTTGGTGAGTGGTGTCTGGGGTCTTAAACACTAGCAAGCGGCCGTCTAAGATGCACCTATTGGTCTCAACCCACCTGAAGCAAAGGAGAATGAAGAACACCAAAGACAAAATGTAAATATAAGCCCGAGAGAGAAAAGGCCACATAAACCAGAGATTACATCGGCCTGAGACCAGAAGAACGAGATGGTGCCCGGCTACCACCAACGACTACCCTCACAGGGAACACAACAGGGAATTCCTGATGGAACAGGAGATCAGTGGGATGCAGACCTCACATTCTCGCAAAAGGACCAGACTTAATGGTCTGACTGAGACTGGACGGACCCCAGAGCTCATGGCCACCAGACCCTCTGTTAGCCCAAGACTGAAACCATTCCCAAAGCCAATTCTTGAAACAGGGTTTGGACTGGACTATAAGATAGAAAATGATACTGATGAGGATTTCTTGGCTCAAGTAGACACATGAGACTACGTGGGCAGCTCCTGCAGGAATGTGCTGTCACATGAGGGAGAGAACAGCTAGGGTTACATAGCAAGGTGTGTATAAGTTTTTGTATGAGAGACTGACTTGATTTGTACACTTTCACTTAAGGCACAATAAAAAAATAAAATAAAATTGGAATCTGAGATTTGGAAGGAAAACGCTGCTACGTATATAATTCTTCGGTTAATTGCCCATGTGAAGAATAGATCACCATAGAATGTATTTCAATATAATACATAATAAAGTTGATGATTAACATTATACATTTTTATTAGAGAATCAAATACCATAAAATCTTGGTGACTGAAAATTAAATAAAATGAAAAATAATTAAAAAAAAAAAAAACCCATTGCCATTGCGTCCATTCTGACTCATAGCGACTCCATAGGACACAGTAGCATTGCCCCATATGGTTTCCAAGGAGGAACTGGTGAATCTGAACTGCTGCTGACCTTTTGGTTAGCAGCCAAATGCTCAACCACTGCGTTAATGAATAAGCTAATAAAAATCAGTTCCCTAAAGTGCTCAGATTTTTGAAAGATAGTTTAAGGACAAAACCAACATCTACAACAACTACTAATCTAGTAAGTGTGCAGTAAAAATGGAATTCATCATTATCAAACAATCACGCCACCTGAAAATACGAAAACCCCTTACCGTCTGTTGATTCTAACTTGCAACTCTATAGGACAGAGCACAGGATTTCCAAAGAAAAGCTGGTAGATTTTAACTGCCAGCCTTTTGGTTAGCAGCTGTAGTTCGCCATAGCTCTTAACCACTGAACCACCAGGGCTCCACTGAAAATACCAAAACCGAAAAAAAAAACCAAACCCAGTGCCATCGAGTCATAGCGACCCTATAGGACAGAGTAGAACTGCCCCACGGCATTTCCAAGGAGCGCCTGGCGGATTCAAACTGCCAACTCTTTGGTTAGCAGCCATAGCACTTAACTACTACGCCACGAGGGTTTCCGCTGAGAATATAAAAAAAAAAAAAAAAAAATTTTTTTTTTTTGTGCCCCTTAAATTTGTAAAGACCCATTTCACAAGCAATTTTTACAGAAGTCTGGTATTAACTCTGCTTTGGATACTAATTTATTACACAGTTATAGGACACATTTGTCTTTTCCGTTTACTGAAGCATTAATATCCATACACTTAAAAATTTTAACTACAATTAACTAACCCAAACCACCACTAAAATTAACTTCTACTTCCAAAAAGGCAGTTGCAAGATGCAGTGTATCCCGTAACTAATAAAAATCAATTTCTTTCACAAAACTTTGCGGAGGGCATAGCTGTTGATTTTTAATCGAGAAATTGGTAAATGACCAGATCATTAAATTGAAGGCAGCAGGTATGCCCCCCCCCCCCGTTCTTCTAATAAAAAAGAATAAAATAAAAAAGAAAACATTATCTTCTCCGGAAGCTCTACATCACACGGTTACATACCTTGATTCTTGCTTTCTCTATAAATTCTAGAGGAGCTTTTCCAAACTCAAATCCAGCTCCAATCCAAGGAATCCAGCCCCCGATGCACGGGGGTAAACGCAAGTTCTTCCACTGGAGAAATAATAAAAGAGCAACGCAACCTAGGAATATAATGACTGTTGGGAAAAGTAATTCCACGTCTGTGTCCAGCATCTTTCAGAATCAGGAAAGGGAAAAAGTCCTACTGCCTTTGAACTTGCTCCCTCCAAGTCAGAGCACCCGCCAGGCCTCCAAACCTTTGTGTTGCAACTTCTGCAGCTTGTTTTCCTTTGAAACTCTCCCCGCTTCTCGCTCCAAGTTTTAGGTGATTTTTGCATTATCGCTCCCGCCCAACTCCACTTCTCATCAAATGCAGACGCTGGAAACAGAACGCAGGAGCTGAACAGGGCCTGGAGTGGGCGGGGACTGTTCCGATCTCAGAGTGGGCGGGGGCGGGAAAGGATCACGCTCTGTTGCCATGGAGACTGGAGGTTGTGCCGCAGCAGCTCCTTGCTGCCGGCCAATCAAAGAACGCTGCCCGGTAGGCGCGAAGCCCGGCGAACTACATTTCCCAGAAGCCTCGTGGGCTCCGCTTTGTTTTCCTCCTGCTGGGTGCGGGGGCGGCCGCACCACTCCCGCTCGGTGCTCCAAGGAAGGGCTGCGGTTTCGCTGGGCTGGGCCTGGGCGAGCCGAGCGAGGGAAATGGTTCCTGCCTGGCCACTCGCCGGTTGAGGAGGGGCCGCCGCGGCGCCCGGGCGCCGGCGAGAAGGGGGTGCATTGTCGTCCTGACCTGCTGCTGAATGTCCATCCCGGAGACTGAGGAGAAGCTCTTACCGCTCGCCCAGAAATGGCCCCGGGCGAGCAAGTTCCTGCTGTCCGGCTGCGCGGCTACCGTGGCCGAGCTAGGTACCCGGCCGCCCACGTCAGCGCCTCCCCCGCAAATCCCCGCGGCCGGGGAGGGGCGGGCGGCTGGTTCCAGTGTGTGTGCGCTTCCCGCCGGCCGCGCCCTCTGCGTCCACGCCTGTCGGGCACATGTGGCAGGGTGGGCGCAAGGCCAGTTGGTGAGGTGGAGGGATGGGAGGGCTGAGCTGTTTTCCCTTGGAGCCCTGGTGGCGCAGCTGTTAAGAGCCAAGGCTACTAACCAAAAGGTCGGCCGTTGGAACCCGACAGCCGCTCCTTGGAAACCCCATGGGGCAGTTCTACTCTGTGCGACAGGGTCGCTGTGAGTCGGAATCGACTCGAAGGCAGCGGGCTACGGGAGCTCTTTTCCTTCCAGTTTTGTCTAATAGCTTCCCCAGCGGCGTGCTGTGGTACCTGAATGTGTACTTTTCGAGCTGTCACGCTACTCTATAGGAATCATTTTCCCACTCCTGAGGATGACCTTATTAAAAACACAGCCCACCTTGTCATTATTGAGATAACCTGTTTGTAATTTATATTATTACATAGCTTCATTGTATTATCGTCTTTTGGGTACAAGCTGTGGACCCACCTTTTAGGACTTCAGTTATTAACCGATTACTTTATTGAATGCCTACTCACCATGGGCCAGATACTTGACCTCTTGAGCTTAACTGAGCTGTAATATAGTTTATACTTTGAGAGACTCTGAGAGGTCATTAGTATATAAATGCTACACCCAAGGAAGGGCACGCATTATTGCAACATTATTATAATTACTGTAATACTAGGAACTGTGGAGGCATAGCTGGAAAGAGCCAGGTTCTGATCTTCCAGAGTCTTACCGGTTGGTGGGGAGACGTGCAAAGACAATTGCAATGTGCTGTTTCATGAAGGTATTCTGAGGTATGCTACCAAAAAAAAAAAAACACAAAGAGCTTAAAAAGTTTGGGTTTTAAGAGCTTAAAGGAAAGACAGTTACAACCACCTGCAGGAGTAAGAGAAAGCCTAAGAGGCCCTTTGACTCTTCACTTCAGCCACCTAGAATGGAATTATGACCTTGCGTGAGCAGGTGTTTCTTCTGAAGGTTTTGTGAGTAAAGTGCCTTTGTCGTCCCTTTGAATTCTTTACTATGTATTTGAATATTAGCCCTTATGTTTTCTTTCCCGTTTAAAAAAATAGCTCTGATGTGTTATCATTTGTAAATGTTAAAGTTTGTCCTGTTCTAAAATGCATTTCTCTCTCCAGTAACCCAGCACGTTACTGTGCTTTGGCCTTTGTGCTCTTGGCCACTCCTGCCCTCTGGGCCCTCTGTTTTTTTCTCTCTCCTCCCAAAGCTGATTGGAGAATTTTTACTATTTATTGTTTTTACCAAATAAAAACACATCAACTTAAAAAAAATAATCGAAAGATTGCTAGATGATTAGATACAGCTCCATTTTTCGTTTGTTTGTTTTTTAACTGATTTTCCCCCTGTGACTCAATGGCTTTTGTAAAGGAGAGATTAGATTCCTCCTGTTAAAAATGCCTGGAGAAAATTATGTGGAGGTAGGGAGGAGGGCAGTGATGTCACTAGGAGGGTGCGGACTGCACCAGGTAACAGGGGGTGACAACAAAATGACTGTCTACAAAACTTTGGTACAGTATTTCAGCAGAAATTTGTTTTTTATAAAGATATCCCTATGCTTAGTTATAACCAAAAAAATTTTTCGTAAGCCCAGTTTGCATGTATTAATACACTTACAAGGCTAAACTCTATGCTAACTTACTTTTTGAACCTTCTAATGACCTGGTCGCATAGTGGGTAAGTGCTACGACTGCTAACCAGAAGGTTGGTGGTTCTAATCCACCAGGCGCCCGTTGGGATCCCTACGGGACAGTTCTTCTCGGTCCTGTAGGGTCGCTATGAGTTGGAATCGGCTCGACGGCAACGGGTTTGGTTTAATGAACTCCAGGAATAGGAGTCCTGGTGCCCCAGTGGTTAAGAGGTCGGCTGCTAACCTAACGGTCAGCAGTTCGAATCCACCAGCCGCTCCTTGGAAACTCTACAGAGAAGTTCTACTCAATTCTGTAGGGTCACTATGAATCGGAATTGACTCCATGGCAACAGGTTTGGGTTTTTTGGTTAATGCACCGGGAGCCCTGGTGGCGTGGTGCTTATGTGCTCAGGTGCTAACCAGAAGGTCAGGGGATCGAGCCAACCAGCTCCTCTTTGGGAGAAAGATGTGGCATTCTGTTGCTGTGAAAATTACAGCCTTGGAAACCCTGAGATAGTTCTACTCTGTCCTGTAGTGGAATCAACTCCACGGCAACGGGTTGATCTTTTTTTTAATGGGCCCCGGTAAGAGATACCGTTATCACCCAATTACAATGACGTGTCAAATTATCTGGTTTCATCTGCACGGGCAACAAACGTGCTGTTGTTTTCATTCTGCTGGTGTTTTTATAGTTGCTAATTTTGTCAAATTTTCTGGTGTATTAGTTACAATATTGTGGTAGTTAGTGTTTGTGAACGTATGTCAATAACTTCTTTGAGAATGAAGTAGCAATTAAAGGAAAAAGAGAAAAAAAAGGCTTCCGCTTAGTTACCAGTAAGGTAATTAATAATGTTGTAATTAAATGTAGAAAAATTTTACAAAATAATTTTGTTATTTATATGCTCTAAGAAATATTACCTTTAAGCAATTTACGATATCATGTTATTCTTTGATTAAAATTGCTAATAAACTTACATGTATAAGTTATTGATTTATATAACTCTGATAACTAAATAGAGAAATTGACAGTTTAAAACATGAAGTAGGGAAAAATGCTGTGTTTCTTGACATGTGTTTAGAAATATAGCTTAAATCTTAAATTCAGTTTTTTTCAATTTTAGTCTTTTTTAACTTGAAAAACATCACTCTCTTGCAATCATAAGTCTGACTTTAATGAAATTTTCAGGGTTAAAGTTTGAATTCTGGTTTAAAGGAAGAGTGACACATTAAAAAGTGACTTGGCAAAAGGCAGTGAAGTCCAGGAAAGGAAAATTCTGATGTAGTTAAATGTTCACTAAGTGCTGAAATGCTTGTGTATTTCTTCTTGTTTATTTTTATAGTATTGTTTCATTTATTAATATATTTCCATGTGTATTTGTCTGTAATTTCTACGTTATTATCAGTTATCTAACCCTAATCCATTAATGTATCTTGTGTAACGGTAAAGTTTAATGTTAAAATGGACATAATTTTGATGTAGTCCTTAAATGTTTTTACTTTGAAGTCTATTGTTTTCTTACCAAACTTTCACTTTCACCACACAAAACTATGTAAATGTGAATACATTTAGGCTGTGCATATGACATTGTGATTTAAAGGTTAATTCTAATTTTGTTACTTGTTTATGTCACTACTTTTGCCATTACATTCAGTGATGTGTGGAAATTAGGATTTACAAGTAACGTTAGTACAAAAAACATTACTAAGGACTCTATATTCTCTATGGTCTGGTATAGAAGGAGGTCCGTGGAGGGGGGTGGGCCTGACACCACGATTTACCTCACTGGTGACACCTACCCTAGTGATGCAACTTTGAAGGGTAAATCAAAATATGGAATGGTTTCAAGTACAAATCGATTCACGATCAGAGCCTGAAGCATTGTTTAAGTAATCAGCAAGAAAACCAAAATTATATTGAGAGATGTGACCAATGCTAATATAAATGCATTGCCATTGATTGAGTCAATTCTGACTCTTAGAGACCCTAGGTTAACATATAGAGGCTTCTAATTCTTAAGACTTTTCAGGTTTCAAATGTCAATAAATCAGTTACTTAAATTATCTATACACAAGCTATTTCTGTTTTAGGGAAACTATCAGCAAGATGCTAACTTTTCCAATGACCAATGAGGAGATTATCTTGGAAAAGGCATAGAAAGGATTTTGTTCTAGGTAGCAGTCATTGAAAAAGCTTGTGTAATGTCAGTATTGCTGATAGACTTGTCAGAATCTGGTTATTTTAGCTATTTAGGACACTGTGTGTATAAAGTTATGAGCTTGATCTACCTTAATGTGGGCCAGTTAGCTTCATTCTGTTTTGAGGTAAAAGGTCTCTCTAATCCTAAATGTACACGTTAGAAAAAAAAATTTTACAAGTACATTTGATACTTGTAAGGAGGCCATGCATAAAACTCATTAGTGCTGGAAAAACAATATATGCCATAATGAACAGAATGTTGAGTATGCCACTTCTACGTAAAAGACGCTATCATAAACTCCATATTGCATTTTCTGTATCTAAAACATCAGGTTGGTGATTCATCTTCATGTGAACATAACCCATGAAATTATAGAATTCAGCTTCATTCAATGTTTATTGAGAACCTCAATAAGTAGGACAGTATTTTAAAAGTTACATAGGATCTTTAAAAAAACAGTGCTGCAATAAATGGGTCATCACAGATAATAAAGATACTTTAAACTATTCCCCACTGGAAACCAAAATTAAGGACCAGACAGTGGACTAAAATTTCCACATAAAAAGAGCTCAAGGCTTGTAAATTTTTTTTTCCTGGTGAATTAGGATCCGTAGGCCTGGGGCCAGGAAATCTATAATTTTTAACAATCTCCCTAGATGATTTTAATGTATTCTAAAGTTCAAGAACCACTAATCTTGTCAGGGAAAATACTAGTCTTATGATTTTAGGATTTTTGTTTGTTTCTCTGAATATTGTGGGTTTTTCTCCTTATTTTGTTAGCAACCTTTCCTCTCGACCTCACAAAAACTCGACTCCAAATGCAAGGAGAAGCTGCTCTTGCTAGGCTGGGAGACAGTGCAAGAGAACCTGTCCCCTATAGGGGCATGGTTTGCACAGCCCTAGGGATCATCCAAGAGGAAGGCTTTCTAAAGCTTTGGCAAGGAGTGACACCCGCCATTTACAGACACGTAGGTATTTATCTTGATTCTAGCTGGTAAGTTTGTTATGAGTTCTGTGTTTATCTCCTGTGCTTTTCTGTTTATCTGTGTCCAAAAAACTAGGTTTTTCTACTACTGTGATAAACTCAACGGCACCTAACAACAACAACACGTGATAAATATATAGTTTCTTAAGGAGAAGACAACTAAGACCAAAAGAAAATGTTTTGTTATTAAGGAAGTACTGGCTTAAGTTTTTAGAAATGCACACTAAAGTATTTAGGGATGAACTGTCATGATGTCTATAAATTACTTTAAAATAATTAAGAAAAAGAAAAGCAAATAATGGCAGAAACGTTAGTTCTTGCTAAATTTCAATGATATACATAAACCCATTGCTGTCAAGTTGGTTCCAACTTAGGGTGACGCCATGTGTTACAGAGTAGAACTGCTCTATAGGGCTTTCTTGGCTGTAATTTTTGTAGAAACAGATGGCCGGGCCTTTTTCTATGGTACAGCTGGGTGGGTTCAAGCCACCAGCCTTTAGGCTAGTAGTCAAGTGCAAACCGCTTGCACCACCCAGTGATAGATTTAAAACCAAAAACCTTACCCATTGGCGTTGAGTCGATTCCAGGTCATAGCAACCCTCTAAGACAGAGTAGAATGTCCCGTAGGGTTTCCAAGGGGTGGCTGGTGGTTTTGAACTGCCAGCCTTTTGGTTAGTAGCCAAACTCTTAACCACCGTGCTACCAGCTCCAATAATAAACATAGAGGGAGTTATATATTATTTTATTTTTCCATATGTTGGAGAATTTTGCTAATGGTTTTTTTAAAAGTTTAGATCAAGAAAGAAAAAGATAATTGATACCATTTTTTTCACTTTAGAAACTTTAAACATCAGATTTAATTTTTTTCTGTTCTTTGGAAATTAAAATATACTTGACTCATTAGCATGAAACTCTGTCTTATAAGTCAGAGATCTATGAAAGAGAATGTGGATAACTGTCTAATCCAACTCTGGCAATAGAGTAAATGCGTAGGTGCTTTGTGTCTCTGTTCCCCAGGCTACCTAATAGCTAAGTGGGCTGTTAATCACGTTTAAGGGAAAATGGTGGTAACTGTGCTACAGCCAATAAGAACACTTCTGTTTCCAAAGTGGCATTCACAAGAATAGGATTTTTTAGGTTATGGATAGAAGAATATAAACTTTGCTTCAGAAGAGGGTAGAATAGGCATGGCATTTTTTTTTTTCCTCTATACTCAGTGTTTCCTTAAGTATAAAGGAACCCTTGATCAGAAAAGTACCCAGTACTAATATTTCCAGATTAATATTTTTAAAGCTTTAGTTATTCAGATGAGTGAGAGTATATTCTTTAAGAACTATCCAGAAGTATGCATAGAGATTATTATTATTTTGGGCACTTTGTGTATTTTTCAGTATCTTAAAATATTTCATCAGACGTCCTGAAATTTCAAAGAATCCTCTCTGTATGAATACCGTGTGTTGATTTTTATATATTTTTTTTAAATTTTCCATTCATGTTTTTTACATTTTCTCCTTTGCTTCCCATTGTTGTTTTGAGTTTCACGTCTTTTAATTTGTGTTTTGTTGACCATCATGTATTGCCTTACAGTTAATCATATCCTTGGCACTTGACTGAAAAGTTGCGTTAGTAACTTTCCCAATAAAGCTACTTATTCAACAAAATGTCTGCTATGTACCAAGCTCTGTGTTACGATTTATAGAAAAGATGTGGAATCTGCCTCGAGGAGCTCACAGTCTGATGGAAAGATAAGCAAGAAAGTCATGTTAATCTCAAATCAAATAATAAGTTTCATTATAGGCATGTGCCTGGGTAGCTCTGGGGGAACAGAAGAGACACATGAGAGGTTTAAACAAGCAAACAGGAAACCTATAACATTGGGGGAAAGGTCATAGAACACTTCCAAGAAAACATGTCTGAGTTGAGTTTTGAAAGACTAGGAGGAGATAGCCAAGCAGAGAAGGGAGAATCCATTATAAAGAGATGGGACAGTGAGCAGGAAAGGCTGAGGCTTAAAAAGGCATGGCACATTTGAGTAAATGTCAGGAAGGCCATGTGGCAGGAGCATAGGGGGCACGAGAGAAAGACAGCTAGAGAGACAGACTGGGCTAGATCAGAATGTCCTTTTTATTAAACATATCACTGAATTCACCTTTTTAATGATGTTTTACACAGTGTATTCTGGAGGTCGAATGGTCACATATGAACATCTCCGTGAGGTTGTGTTTGGCAAAAGTGAAGATAAGCATTATCCCCTTTGGTAAGTTTAGTTTTGAAGATAATACAGTATTGCCGCAAATAATTGAGCATTTACTGCATATTTTATACAGATATCTATATATATAAATGTATATACATATAAATTGTATATATACTATGTATTTAATATTCTAATATTAAAATAAGTCTTACAGACCACCTTCCTTGTTCCTTTTTCTATTGAGAAACTGAGCTTTGTTGTTGAGTTTTTGCAGTATTCACGTAGGTTTTAGAGATCAGATGCTGATGAGAATTATTGCAGCCAAAAACTTTTTCCCAGTCTGTAGGTAATCTTTTTGCTCTCTTGGTGAAGTCTTGGATGAACATAGGTGTTTGATTTTTAGGAGCTCCCACTTATCTAGAAACTGTGAACTTTGGAGTCAAACAGAATTGGGCTCAAATTCCTGCTCTGCTATTTTGCAGCCTGAGCAAACTACTTCAACTACATCAGGCATTTGTTTTTGTAGGATTAGATGAGATGCTGAATGCAAATATACGTCACTAATAAAGTTTATAACAGAAACAGACACAAGAATTGGTTACTGTAAATAATATACAGAGAAGTTATAGAAATCAATGAGGAAAATACAGAGAACACAGTGGGAAAATAGGGGAAGAATATCAATAGGCAACCCACAAAAGAACTATTGTTCATAACGGAGTCCCTGGGTGGTGCAAACGGTTAATGTGGTTGGCTGTTAACTGAAAGGTTGGAGTTTCAAATCTATCCAGAGGCACCTCGGGAGAAAAGCCTGGTGCTACTTCCAAAAAATTACAGCCATTGAAAAGTAATAAACAAAATAGTGTGAAAATTACAGAGGAGGAAGCAGTTTTAAGATTCACAAAGAAAAAATGATAATTGTATTGTGCTCATCCTTGTGTGGAGAGACAGGCACTCCTATTGGTACAAGGTCTGTGGAAAGCAATTTGGCAGGACCTATCAAATTTATATAAATGTTCAAGTTTATTAGTTTAAATTTTTGCTGGTTAAACTATGGCGTATAAAACTGTTAAACAGCTCTTTATGAAGTGAGGATAACCTTTAAAATACTGTTAGGAAAATCAAAATGCAGAACAGTTCTTTGTGCTTTTAGAAAGGTATATTTATACATATAAGCTTATGTATGCACACACTATCAAATGTAACTTAGTGGTAAAGAGTGTGACTTCTGGACTCAGGCTGCCTGGATTTGTATTTTGGCTTTACCACTTACTAGTTGTGTGATTTGGGCTGTCATTTTCCTGCTCTATGCCTCAGTTTCCTCATCTATAAAGAGGATATGACGGTTGTACTTACATCAAAGGGCTGGTATAAGGATTAAATGAAATTTGAAAAATGCTCACAACAAGGCCTGACATGTAAACATTTCAGCGAATGCACTAGTATCTCTGGGAGGGCATGTAAGAAACTAGTCATTGTGATTGCTTCAGGGCAGGGGAACAGGAGCTAGGGTCAGAGAGAAATTTACTACTTTATACACATGTGTGCCTCTTCAAATACTGTTTTACAGTAAAAGGACAGAAAATACTTCATCCCCCAAGAGACTATTGCAGTCATCTAGGTAAAAGATGGAGCCTGGCCTGAGAGAAGAGCAGCAGGAATGGATAGAAGAAGGTGTTTAAGTATAATAGTCTAGACTTGGTCACTTTTCGCTCTGGGAGATGAGGAGAAGGAGAAGTCTAGAACAGAAGGTGTTTCTCCAATGAGAGGAAAGTTTCCAAATTCTTCACTTTACAAAACTACTAAAGTAGTAGTTAAAACTTCACTATTAGGCTGATTTCGTCTATGCTATTTTTACTCTCCTGTGGTTAGAATTAAATTGTAATTAAATCATCAGTTCAGATGTTTTATTTCAACTCCTTGTGGTTTTAACCCACCTTCAGGACCATCATCTGCTTTCTTCTCTGATTTGTTTCGGTCTGTTCTTTTCTTCACTTTGTCTTAAATTTCTTACGCAGGGGACTGACGTCAATAGGGGAGTGACGTCAATAGGGTAGGGGGGCGCAGGGAGTGTGGACCACACCCCGGACTCTGTCAGAGGGGTGACACCAAAATGACCCCAGAGTCTGAGGCAGCAGTGGCGGTGGATGGGCCAGCTCCACAGGGGGAGGGGACACCAAGATAGTGGTGTCACTAGGTTTGGTGTAACCATCTCCCAGGGCTATAACTTGTCATCCCTCTGTTACCCACCAGTCACTAGGATTGGTGTCACCCAGTATGGTAACTCATCATTACCCCCATCTGGCAGTCAGGGTGCTGGTGGCCAGCCATGGTGCTAGCCACTGAGTGGAGAGGAGGGCCTCTGCCTTGGCCAATGGGAGAGGGGCAGGGTGGGTGGGACCCTCAGCTACGTGGTGGGGGCAGGCGGGGCTGCTCCACCCACCAGGGGGTTTCACCAGCCGGCCCAGCCTAGCCCGGGCAGAGGGAGGAGTGTTGGCACAATCAGTTACTGCACTGGGCAACACCAACCCATTGACACCACAGACCCAGGGCTGTATGGGTATATCTTACCCAGATTGTATTGGCTTACTATAAAATCTATGAAATTAATGGTAACTTTTAGTTTTGTTTTGTTTTTTTTTTTTAATGTATATCCTTTTACAATTAGGAAATCAGTCATTGGTGGGATTACGGCTGGTGTTATCGGCCAGTTTTTGGCCAACCCAACTGACCTAGTGAAGGTTCAGATGCAAATGGAAGGGAAGAGGAAACTTGAAGGAAAACCATTGCGGTAAGTTCTCCAATTGATCCCTTTCCTTTCCCCTTTACTACCTTCGTATTTTGAATATTTATCTAGTAGACTCACACTTTTTTTGATCCAATATTCAGTAAAAAAAAAAAATACTTCCTGGTTCTTGTAATTTAGAATTTATATTTATGCAGAGGAGAGCTGAGCCGGATCTTTGGTGTGTATGATAAGATGTACATGTTCTCTACCAGAGAAATTATACATGTGCACAGCTCTTTTGTATCACAGGTGGACTCATGCCCTATTACAGCTTGACAGAAAGAGTTTGATCATTAAATCTCCCCTTGAGTGCGAATCCCCAGTTTTGACATCGTGGCTTAGCATTGTGGAAGTCACTTAACTTTTCTAGGTTTCTGTTTCTTTTCTTCAGAAGGGACTATCTCAAAAGGTTTTCATGGAAATTAAAGTGTCTGGTTTATAAGATGCCAAAAATCTTGGTTTCCTTCCCTTTCTCCCTAAAGAAGGGAACAGCAAGGTTGACCATGCACATTTTTCCTGCCTCTGTCTTTATCCCCACTCCTGCATCTTAAGGCCCCCTTTTTCCCAAGGTTATGGAAGTTCTTTTACATTACGCCTTTTGTGATATAAAATCATCCTATTGAAATATTATCAAAGTCCGCCTTTTCTCAAAGGGCTTCAAGTTCAACCATATAGTTTCCCCTGGGAAAGGGCAAAGTCTTCCCCCTTTTCATGGGAGGAGTCTCCTAGGAAAGAGAGCAAATGCAGGATGACTGGGGCTGAGTACAAAGGGGCTCTGCTCCTCTGAACGCTCCAGGTTGACAGTTAAGCCAGAGGCGAAGGAGGAGTTTGGGAATTCACCACTACTGTCTGCTCCACTCCTTTTCTAGCTGACTCAGTGGAAAGGAGTCCAGGCTCCCCTTCAGCCATCAAAGAAGGGAGAGAACACACATAGCAGAGGAGGAGAGGGTACCACTCTTGCTTATCCAAGTGGTTTCCAGAATCCCAGGGCCCATTTTGTCATCTTGTAACACTCTGTAATTATTAAGTAGCAGAGAGAAGTTATGTGTGGGTTGGACACACAGGGAGACCTGGCCATTCGGACCCTGGGTTCTAGAAGTGTCTGAGTTCCTAACTGATCCTCCTGTTTTTTTTCCCCCTCCTTGTCCCTAATGCCAGAAATTTTTAGTTTGACTATATTTAATGTGGAGCCCTGGTGGCACAGTGGTTAAATGGCTGCTAACCAAAAGGTTGGTAATTAGAATCCACCACTTGCTCCTTGGAAACCCTATGGGGCAGTTCCACTCTATCCTGTAGGGTTGCTATGCGTCGGAATAGACTTGACAGCAACAGGCTTGGTTTACGGTTTATATTTAATGTAGTAGTAAAGAACACGAACATTGGGGTCAGGCAGCCTGGGATTCAAATCCAGGCTTTACCACATTTTAGCTCTGTAACCTGAGTAAAGTTCCCTAACCTCTTTAAGCCTCCATTTCCTCAGATGTAAATTAGAATGATAATGTATACCTCATAGAGTTTTCAGTGTTAAAGTGCATCTGTGTGTATAAAATACCTGGCGCTTAGTAAGTGCTCAATAAAAGTTAGTTATAATTACCGTCATTGGTGAGCATGGCTTCCAGGTAACAATTATGCATACCCAGTAAATATGGCAGGTGATCTTTTTGGTGAGCCTCAGAGAGTGCAATACCTGACTAACAGCCACACAGCTAGTTGGTAAAGGGACATTTGACCGTAGGTATTTCTGATGATGTAAAGTCCAGGCTTTTCTTTTATGCCAGAGGTTTCTGGTTTTGGTTCAAGGTTCAGCACTGTTATTCATCTGTCAACAGCAAAATGAGGATAAGATAGTAAATTTTCATAAAGCTAAAATTATTCAGTTTTGAGAATACTTATTATGATATTGCTTTTCCTAATCTTTGACCCAAAATATTATTTTTTAAGTGAGATTATGTGAGAATTAGTGTTTTTTTTTTTAATGTCCTTATTTGGCAAAATCAAAAAGTTTGCAAATCCTGAAATTACTAGTAAAATGAATCCAGAAGTCTGACAACCACTGTTCCTTTCTATAATTAATATGTATACTTATGATATGACATTTCAAGAGTTTGTAATCTGTTTAACAATAGAAGAAGAGGATGATACAGTTTATGAAGATCTACATTTAAAAATATTTAAGTCGAATGTTGACATTTTTCTAAAGAGAACCTGAAAATTTAACTGTGGATTTTTTTAGCTCCTGACAATTCTGGATAAATATTATTTTACTCCAAATAAAACCAGCTATAGACAAAGGTTATCCTGTTGCATTCCATACCCAACAATACATAGAGCTTTCACATTTTAATTATTCTTTTCCTTAGATTCCGTGGTGTGCATCATGCATTTGCAAAAATCTTAGCAGAAGGAGGAGTACGTGGGCTTTGGGCAGGCTGGGTGCCCAATATACAAAGAGCAGCCTTGGTGAATATGGGAGGTAAGGGAAGCTTTTTTGAATTCTGGTAAGTCCTAAGTGCTTTAGTAGTTATAAATATAAGGACTTAACATCAGGGAAACTGAAAGTTCTTACTTTTTATTTTTAGTATTTTTAATAACATATGTTGGTGACAGGCTTCTTATACATTGTAATGCTATAAGTAAATATTTTCCTTAGAACATTTTCACCTTCAGAAATGACGTGAAAAAGGTTTCCTAAAACAAACAAATTGTGGCAATGAGGAGATGAGACCAAACATTTCTAAGGTCCCCTCTCCAGCTTATCCTTTCTTTAAGATTCAAACTGGTATATGCAACTATTTGGTGGACATTATATCCAGGCTATCCACATCTCTTCTCCTGTAATCCTGCTCCTGTTCCTGTATGATCCATCTTTTACAGCCAGGTACCTCAGGCTGGAAACCTGAATGTTTCCTTAACTCCATCTTTATCCCTCTCCCATATTCAACTACTAATTTATTCCGTCTTCAAAATATCTCTTAAAAGTTTTCTCTCCCCCGAATACTTACTACCTTAGCATCTTTAAAACCACCATTTGTACAATATTAACCGTGGGGGGAGGGGCAGTGGTGGTGCAGTGGTTTGATTTCAGCCAGTGCCCCTCATGCGCAGCCACCACCATCTGTCACTGGAGACTGGTGTGTTGTTGTGTTGCTGGACAAGTTTCAGCAGAGCTTCCAGTCTAAGATGTACTAGGAACAAAGGCCTAGTGATTTTCTTCTGAAAATCAGCCAGTGAAAACCCTGTAGGTCACAACAGTCTGATTTCCAACTGATCATGGGGATGGTGCAGGACTGGGCAACATTTTGTTCTGAGGTGCAGGTTGCCATAAGTTGAGGGCTAACTCAGCAGCAGCTAACAACAACAACAGCCATCATAACCTCTCAACTAGACTACTGCCTCAGCTATGTAACTGGTCTCCTCCACTGTCGTTCAAATTTGTATTCAATATCCAGAGTGATTTATCTGAAACACAAGTCTGAACATGTTACTGTTACCCTTCACTGGTGCCTCATCACCTACAGGGTAAAATGGAAATTTCTTAACATGACATAGAAGACCTGCATAATCTGACCTGTGCCTGCAAGGAACTGAGCAATTCATTGATTCTGGAGCAAAGAGTGAAGCAGAAATCATCAGCTAAAAGGTTCCACTGCCTGCACATACCAGGCTGTTCTTTACCTCTGTACTTTCTGGCCTCTTCCCTCTTCTACTTCGTTTTCTTCTGCAGATCCTTTAATACTCAGCTCAGGTATCCTCTCCACCAAGATAGTTTCTTGAACCTCCCGCAACCCCTCCTGTTCTGTTTAAAAATCCACTTCTATGCATTTCTGTAGCTCCTTGTAGAGGAGCCCTGGTGGCTCAATGGTGAAGAGCTCGGCTGCTAGCCAGAAGGTCAGCAGTTCAAATCCACCAGCCACTCCTTGGAAAAGCTATGGGGCAGTTCTACTCTGTCCTATAGGGTCTCTGTGAGTCAGAACACTACAGCCAACGGTTTTGGTTTATAGTTCCCTGCACTTATCTCCATTTTGCATTTCTCATTTCATTGCTTTCAACTCTGTATCTCTCTCTTCCACTAGATTATAAGCCCCTTAAAGGCAAGGCCTTTCTTTTACGAGGGTAAGTCAAAAAGTATTGCTACCAGAGTTCCAGTTCATAGATGCACAGGTTTATTCCAAACAAAACGTGTTTCAACATGTCTCTGCGATCAGTGGATGGCTGCAGACAAGTTCTCTCAGTAATGTACTTGTCTTAGTCTCTTTAGGGTACCTTCAAAAAAAGGATACTTTTTGTACCATGGAAAAAAATTATTTTGAGGTCAGGGCTAATATCAAAGTTTTAACAGAACTCAATGTGGACATCTTCCCAAATCATTGACGTTTTACAACAAATATATGGGAATGCTGTCCCATACAAAACAACAGTTTTTAGATGGGTCAAGCTTTTTTTTTTTAATTGTGCTTTAGGTGAAAGTTTACAGTTTAAATTAACTTCTCATTCAAAAATTTATACACATATTGTTTTGTGACATTGGTTGCAAACCCCACAATGTGACAGCATACTCCCCCTTCTACCTCCACTTCCCTATGACCATTTGCCGAGTTCCTGGCCCTTCCTGCCTTCTCCTCTTGATTTTGGACAGGAGTTGCCCATTTGGTCTCGTATATTTGACTGATCTAAGAAGCACATTCGTCACGTGTGTTATTTTTTGTTTTGATTGGAAAGACCTCAAAGATGAGCCAAGAGAGGGAAGACCACTCAGAAGGTTATGGTGACTGTTTTGGGGGATTCCAAAGGGGTAATCTTGATAGATTTTCTTGGACACCAGATGATCATGGGGGCTTATTATGAAGAAGTTTTAAGAAAATTGAAAACTGCATTGGTGACAAAAAGGTCAGGAAAGTTGAACCAGGGAATTTTTTTTCCATCACGGCAATGCACCTGCTCGTTCTTCAAGGGTAGCGAGGGCTGTCCTATGAGAATTTTGTCGGTAAACCTTACCCCATCTACCCTACAGTCCTGATCTTGCCCCTTCGGACTTCTTTTTGTTCCCAAAACTCAAAGAATGTTTAAAAGGAACACAATTTGAATCCCCCAGGATGCTGTGTTATAAATCGAAGAGCACAGAATTCTTTGGGGAGGGGTTAGGAGATAAAAACGCCACCTTCAGAAGAATATAGACCTAGGTGGAGGATGTGTCAAGAAACATTAGCGTCACATTTTGATATTTTTGTTTAATAAAGGTCTTTATGATTTTGTGGCAATACTCTTTTACTTATCCTCGTATTTATCTTTATTTTCCTAGTGCCTCATATGTAGTCAGTAAACATTTGATGAATGAGTTAATGCATGAGTAAATCCTTCCTAAGACCAAAATTATACAGCTCTAAGAAATAGGCAAATAGCATTTTTGAGGTTTCCAGTACCATCTCACTTAAACATATCACTATTTCAGTCCTTCTGTTTACTGTTTCATATTGGTAGATATTTTTGTTTTCAGGAAGCTTTCCTGATTGCAGTTTTTCAATGTGTTGCTTCAAAATCTGTTGCAGCCCAGATCTCTCTTCAAGTTCCAGCTACCTACGCAGCATCTTCATGTGGATATCTCAAATACAGCACTTTGAATGTGTCCAAACCAAACTTGTTAAACCAGACAACTCCTCTGTTTTTCATAAGCTTAAAATATGGTATCACCATCCTTTCAATTGAACAAGCCAGAAACTGAGGCATGATTCTTGACTCTTCCCTTTCACTTACTACTCATATTTAGTCACCAAGTCTGATCGTTTCTGTCTCCCAGATATATGTCAAATCCATCCTCTTCTCTCCATCCCTGGAGCTACTGCTTTGTCCAAGTATTATTTATCTCTTCCTCTGGACTACTACAAAAGCTTTCAAACTGATCTCTTTCTATCTACCCCACAACCATTTTGCTCTCACTGTTTCTCTGAAACTGATCTTGTCAGGGCCCCCTATGTCTATCATCCTATTTTAAAAATACTGTTTACAAAAATGAAAACTCTATCCTTCAGATTGCTCAAGCCAAAAATCTTACAGCCATCCTTGATTTCTCTCTCTCACTGCATATTTAACCTGCTAGCTAATCCCATTGATTCTACCTTCAAAATATATAGAGCCTTACCAGGGCCCCACAACTCCCTGATCTAAGCTTCCATCATCTGTTACCAGCATTATTGCAATAGTCTCATATCTAATCTATCTTGTCTTCCTATAGTCTACTCTCAGAACAGCCAAAGTGATCCTTCTCAACAGTAACCTCAAGCAGTCACCCCTCTGCTCAAAACCCGCTGCTGGCTTCTGATGCTCTCCATGATCTCTGACCCTTGCTTACTCTGTTCCTCTGCTACCCTCGTCTTCTTGCTGTTCTTCTAACATACTAAGCTGACTCCTGCCTCAGGGCCACAATACATACTGTTCTTTTGCCTGGGACACTTTCTGTCAGTTATCTGCAAAGTTTATTTTCTCAAACTTCTTTAGGTCTCTGCTCAAATGTCACCTTATCAGAAAGGCCTTCTCTGACTGTCCCATTTAAAATTCAGGTACACCATTCTTCCCCACCCTCTGGCACTCTATATTCCCTTTCCTTACCTTATTTTCAGGAGACTTACTGCCCTCAAATACCTCATACTTATTTATTGTCTCATGCCCCAACAGAGAGCAGGGAATTTTGTTCGTTTTGTCCATGGCTCTTTCCCCCATGCGTAGAATAGTACCTGGCACGTGATAGGTAGTCAGATATTTGATGAATGATAGAATGTACCCATCCATTCTTGCCTCACTACAGTTCATTCTCTATATTTCCATGTGGCTAATCTTTATAAAACTCCAGTATTATGACATCACCCCCGTTTAAAACCCTTCAACAGCTTTTTATTGTAGCTTGGAAAAAAGTATAAAAAGTTTACTATGGAAGAATGGCCAGGACTTTTAGTTTATAAGTCACAGAATCTCAACCCAACCTAGCTTAGGCTAAAAAAGGGTATTTATTAGCTTAAATACTGAGAAGTCCAGAGACTGCACTGACTTTAAGCAAGCTGAATTTGCATGTTAAAATGACATAATTGAGTGTGTCTCTTCTTTTTTCCTCTCCCTCTAACTGTAGCTCTGTTCTCTGCTTGAAAACAAGAATGCCGTCTTTCATTCTTATACACATTCCTGCCTCAAGCTTAGCATACTTCTTGACCCAAAAGATATTCATTACTAAATGAGTGAATTTGTAAGTCCGTTTCTTTGTTTTGTTTCTTTTTCCTCCAAGACTTAACTACTTATGACACAGTGAAACACTACTTAGTATTGAATACACCACTTGAGGACAATATCATGACTCATGGTTTATCAAGGTAAGTATTGTTTTAGTTTAACTCGATTTTTTTTCCTTTTATCCCCCTTTCTTCCATTCTTGCCATAAATGTTAACTTTTGGGCTCTTTTGATCTGGAATCTAGTAAAATCACCCTTAGAGAATGGTGATGGTACATGTATAGAGGGTATTTTTCTTAGAGTTTGTTGCAGTTAAAATGGGAAAGAGACAGAGCTACAGGATATTTCAGACTAAACCTACTAAGATATTTGCATCTTGATGGGGTTATCTCAGGATCATGTGCTGGTGATGGACTCAAGAGATATTTTTGAGCACTCTTATATTAAATGCACTGTGTGGGGCCCTGCAGTGGGTACAAAAGGAGTAAAACAGCTCCTGCCAGGGGAGTTTACCAACAGGGAGAATAAAACCCAAGACCCAGTGCCGTCCAGTTATAAAAACAGTATACAGTAAATGCAAAAGAAAATGACTAATTATTACAGGGTTCGGGGAAAAGAGAAGGTAAACAATAGGAAAGATGTCACAAAGGAGGCGGAATATGATCATGGTTTTGAAGGGATTTGGCTTTTGACAGGCAGAGTTAGGAAGGAGGGACAATAGTATCTGGATACAATTTGCAACACAATTTCAAATTATTAGAGTTGGTTACTTCATTAAATGGTTAGTGTCCTTAACATTATGATGATTTCATTTAGCTTTTGTTTTATTTCCAAATTCTAGAACTCCTTGTCGTAATTATACAAGCAAAAAAATATGTTAATAATGTCAAGTGTTATTTTTACTGTCACTTGGGCAATCTTTTTATATGTCTTTGCTCACCATTCGTTCCCATTCTAAACTCAGCAGGTGTGTTCTCAAACTGTACCATACTTCCTCTGTTCAATAGTCCTGCTTCCTAATTCACAGAGAAAACTGAGGATCTTAGGCTTCCTTCCCCATCCCTATAAACCTATTTATTATATCTTTACCCACCCTTACCTTCCTCCCTCCACTGCCTTTGCTCATGCTGTTCCTCAAACTGTAATACTTTCTTCCCCAGTTTCTCTGAGTCTAGTCATCTTTGTTTTCATCCTTCAAGACTGCTCTCTGTTCCCATGTTATGATTTGTGCTGGGATGTTCAAGTCTGTCCTATAGCTCCAGAGTGATACCACCTCTTTTTCTTTAATGTTCTCTTTTCTACCCAGGTGTTCTTTAAAATACCACACTTCTAACCTAAGATTCATGGATTTCTCTGCAGGCATAAATCTGTCTAACATACACTGCTCTGCCTACCAGATCTGTCTGTTTTGGAAAGATATAAGATTTCCCATTAGTATAATCTAGTCCTAAATCTGAAATAACTAAGTCTTATCACATTCTACCACTGCACATCTGTCAGTTTGTCATACTATGATGGTTTGCATGTTGCTGTGATGCTAGAAGCTAAAAAAAAAAAAAAAAAGCTAGAAGCTATGCCACCAATATTTCAAATACTAGCAGGGTCACCCATGGTGGACAGGTTACAGCTGCACTTCCAGACTAAGACAGACTCGGAAGAAGGAGCTGGCAGTCTACTTCTGAAAACATTAGCCACTGAAAACCTTCTGTATAGCAGCAGAACATTGACTGATTCGGTGCTGGAAGACGAGCCCCTCAGGTTCAAAGGCACTCAAAATACAGCTGGGGAAGAGCTGCCTCCTCAAACTAGAGTCAATCTTAATGACAGGGATGGATGGAATCAATCTTTTGGGATCTTCATTTGCTTATGTAGCATGACTCAGAATGAGAAGAAACAGCTTCAGACATCCATTAATAATCGAAACGTGGAATGTATGAACTATGAATCTAGGAACATTGGAAGTCGTCAAAAATGAAGTGGAGTACATAAAGCTGATATCCTAGGCACTGGTGAGCTGAAAATGGACTGGCATTGGACATTTTGAATCGCAGAATCGTATGGCCTACTATGCCAGGAATGACATATTGAAGAGGTATGGCTTCGCATTCATCATTAAAAAGAACATTTCAAGTTATATCCTCAAATACAATCTGTCAGTGATAGGATAATACCCATATGCTTACAAGAAAGACCAGTTAAAATGACTATTATCCAAATTTACGCGTGAACCACTAATGCCAGAGATGAAGAAGTTGAAAGATATTTACCAACTTCTGCAGTCTCAAATTGATCAAACATGCAATCAAGATGCATTGATAATTACTGGTGATTGGAATTAGAAAGTTGGAAACAAAGAAGAAGGATTGGTAGTTGGAAAATATGGCCTTGGTGATAGAAACAAGACCAGCGATCACATGATAGAATTTTGCAAGACAAATGACTTCTTTGTTGCAGATACCTTTTTTCAACAACATAAATAGCAACTGTATCTGTGGACCTCACCAGATGGAAAACACAAGAATCAAATTGATTACATCTGTGAAAAGAGACAGAAACCCTGGTGGCGTAGTGGTTAAGTGCTACGGCTGCTAACCAAGAGGTCGGCAGTTCGAATCCGCCAGGTGCTCCTTGGATGGGGCAGTTTGTCTCTGTCCTATAGGGTCGGTGGGAGTCGGAATCGACTCAATGGCGGTGGTTTTGGTGGAAAAAGACAATGGAAAAGCTCAATGCCATAAGTCAGAACAAGGTCATCAGTTGCTCACATGCAAGTTCAAGTTGGCTAAAGCTGAAGAAAATTAAAACACGTCCATGAGAACCAAAATATGACCTTGAATATATGCCACCAGAATTGGGAGACTGTTTCCTGAATTTAAAGCATGCAGTATTCCCTTATTCTGTTTGAACAACTGCCGCTTGGTCCATGTACAGGTTCCTCATGAGCACAATCAAGTGTTGGGGAATTCCCATTCTTCATAATGTTATCCATAATTTGTTATGATCCACACAGTAAAATGGCTTTGCATAGTCAACGCACCTGTTGCTGTCGAGTCCATTCCAACTCATAGCAACCCTATAGGACAGAGTAGAACTGCCCCATAGGGTTTACAAGGGAGCAGCTGGTGGATTCGAACTGCCAACCTTTTGGTTAGCAGCCATAGCTCTTAACCACTGCTAAACGTCTTTCTGGTATCCTCTACTTTTAGCCAAGATCCATCTGATATCAACGGTGATATCGCTTGTTCTATATTCTCTTCTGAATCTGACTTGAATTTCTGATCGTTTCCTGTCAACATACTGCAACAAATATTTTTTAATTATCTTCAGCAAAATTTACTTGCGTGTGATGTTAATGATGTTGTTCAATAATTTCCACATTCTGTTGGATCAGCTTTCTTTGGAATGGGCACAAATATGGATCTCTTGTAGTCGGCTGACCAAGTAACTGTCTTCCAAATACCTTGGCATAGAGGAGTGAGCACCTTCAGCACTGCACCCGATTGTTGAAACATCTCATTTGGTATTCCATCAATTCTTGGAGCCTTTTTTTTTTTTTTGCCAGGGCCTTCAGTGCAGCTTGGACTTCTTCCTTCAGTACCATTGGTTCTTGATCATATGCTTTCTCCTGAAATGGTTGAACATGTATTCCTCCCATCTTTTGATGCTTCCTGTGTTGTTCAGTATTTTACCCATAGAATCCTTCAGGATTGCAACTCAAGGCTTGAACTTTTTCTTCAGTTCTTTCAGCTTGAGAAATGCTGAGCATGTTCTTCCCTTTGGTTTTCTAACTCCAGGTCTTTACACATTTCATTATAATACTTTGTTTTTTCAAGCCACCCTTTGAAATCTTCTGTTCAGCTCTTTTACTTCATTTCTTCAATTTGCTTTAGCTACTCTGTGATGAAGAGCAAGTTTGTCTTATCTGATACCATTTTGGTATTTTCTTTCCTGTCCTTTTTCTTTGTTCACGTATGAGGTCCTTGATGTCATCCCACAACTTGTCTGGTCTTCTGTCATTGGTGTTCAGGGCTTCAAATGTATTCTTGAGATGGTCTCCAAATTCAGGTAGGATATACTCAAGGCTATATATTGGCTCTCTCGGACTTGTTTTGATTTTCTTCAGCTTCAACTTGGACTTGCATATTAGCAGTTGGCGGTCTGTTCCACAGTAGACTTCTGGCTGTGTTCTGACATTATTTGAGCTTTTCCGTTGTGTCTTTCCACAGATGTAGTTGATTTGATTCCCGTGTATTCCATCTGGCAAGGCCCATGAGTGTAGTCACTGCTTATGTTGCTGAAAAAAGATATTTGCAATGAAGAAGTCATTCGTCTTGCAAAATTCTATCATGCAATCTCCAGCACTGTTTCTATCACCAAGGCCATATTTTCCAACTACCAATCCTTCTTCTTTGTTTCCAACTTTCTAATTCCAATCACCAGTAATTATCAATGCATCTTGATTGCATGTTTGATCAATTTGAGACTGCAGAAGTTGGTAAAAATCTTCAACTTCTTCATCTTTGGCAGTAGTGGCTGGTGCATAAATTTGAATAACCGCATTAACTGGTCTTCCTTGTAGGCATATGAATATTATCCTTTCACTAACAGTGTTGTACTTAGGACAGATCTTGAAATGTTCTTTTTAGCAATGAATGCAACACCATTCCTCTTCAAGTTGTCATTCCTGGCATAGTAGACCATATGACTGATTCAAAATGGCCAGAACCAGTCTATTTCACCTCACTAAAGCCTAGAATTTTGATCTTTATGCATTCTATTTCTTTTTTTTGACACCTTCCAAATTCCTAGATCATACTTTGTACATTCCACATTCCGATTATTAATGGCTGTTTGCAGCTGTTTCTTCTCATTTTTAGTCATGCCACATCAGCAAATGAAGGTCCCAAAAACTTGAGTCCATTCATGTTGTTGATGTCGACTCTAGCTTGAGGAGGCAGCTCTTCCCCAGTTGTATTTTGAGTGCTTTCCAACCTGAGGGGCTCATCTTCCAGCACTATTATCAGACAATGTTCTGCCATTCATAAGGTTTTCACTGGCTAATGTTTTCAGAAGTAGACTGCTGTCTCCTCTTCCTAGTCTATCTTAGTCTGGAAGCTCAGATGAAACCTGTCTACCACAGTGACCCTGCTGGTATTTGAAATACCAGTGGTATGTTTTTCAGTATCACAGCAACACGCAAGCCACCACAGTATGACACTGACAGACACATGGTAGCCATCTTACTGAAGACTTCTTTAATACATTATCTGCTTTCTTTTAATATTTATTTTTTAAAGAGGTCTAGCCAGTTCACATTATGCCCTCAAACAATTTATAAGAAAAGGACGGGGCCATTATTCCTTGCATTCTTAAATTAGTGTGTGCCAAATGGGGGCCTACAGTTGGCTGAAGGGTCCTTGATATGGTCAGGATACAGATAAAAGAATCCTGTCATAATCAATTACAGGGGATATCCACATTGTTTTAATCAAATTTATTAAAATTTAGCACTATGGTAGAAGTAGTTTCCATTCTTGGGACTTAGATGAGAAGCTGAGCTGGCGCCTGGCCTCTCTGAAGTAAATGAACAAATGAAAATGAAGTGCTTCCTTACCATCTTCTGGGCACAGGAGAATACTGTGTATCTCTCTCTACCCTATCTTTGCTCTTCCTTACCTCTTGGTTAGTTTTGTATGCTTTTTATGGTAGTTTTAGAATTTAGGTGAATTTTTTAGTTGTTTAAAATGTTCTTTTGTGAAAATACAAAGGTGTATTAAAATCAGTGATATTAAACTTTGACTTTCAGAGAATTTGAACAAACAGAAAAGAGGGTAAAAGAATGGAATACATATGGCAAAACAGTCAGTTCTTTCCACATAGGCAACACCTGTTATGTGGACAGAGACTCAAGAAAATTTATGTGCTCTTTGTGTGTGTGTGTGTGTGTGTGTGTGTGTGTGTGTGTTAAAACAAGGTCAGTAAAGCATTGGGGTGAGTCATTTGTTGGTGATATGTAGATAGATTATATGAGTTGAGTTTCTTCTCTTATATTGAAGTAGCTCGAAAGCATTTTCTCTTTTGCGTTTTAAGCCTTGATGTGAAAGAGGTAGAAAGAGTGTGGTTAGTTCGTGTTACAGCTGTTTAGAATAAGGAAGAACTACAGAGATTCCCAAAGCACTTCAACTTCTCTACCTCATAGCCTCAGAGGCTTCAAGAGCCTAGACACAGAGTTCAGTGATTCTACTTTTGTGAGGTATTTAATGTGCCGGGAGGACATAAAAGTTTCCACAGTTTTTCTCCCCAGCCTTCCATTAGCCAGATTTAGCTACTTATGATCCTATCTTAGGACTCAGTGATAGCAGTTTCTAGGCCTTCCATTTTCTGTGATTCAGGTTGACCATTCCTCTCATCAGATGTTTTTCTCCAGAAAAGTTTAGAACACTTGATGAGTTTTCAGTTTACTGAATTATTATCATATTCCTCTATTGCCACCCTAACGTCATGTCTACATACATAATGAACTGACAGTTTCCTAACTCTCCAGTTACTCATTTACAGACTCTCCCTTGACTTACTCCCCAGTGGGTTGACCACATCCATTTTGTATGTTTTTGAGAAATTAACAAAGTCTGAGGAAGGGCCGATTAACCTTATTAGGTAAGGAGAAGGGGGATAAGCAGAAATTCCGCAAGCCTTATACCTAAGCATAGATTGAAGGAGAACAGGAATTTTCCAATTAGATGGGAGTGCAGGGCATTCCAGAGGAAAAAATTAAAAACACAGAGGTGTTACACAGTGTGCTATGTACTGAGAGCCCAGGTACTGGGCATACTGTTAGAGCATACTGGGCAAAGAGACGAGAATTTGGAGGACTGTATGACATGGCCAGAGCATGAGTGAAATCTGATAATAGGTTTTAAGTAGGAAAAATGACATAATTAGATTTATATTTTAGAAAGATCCGTTAAGTATCAGTGTTCAGGGTGGAGAGAAATAGGCAAAGTTATTATAGTCAAATGGAATATCTTAGTGAACTGAGTCTTAAACAGTGGCCAAATAAATTTGTTTTTTAAACCTAACCCAATGATGTGATTCCCCTGTTTAAAATCCTCTCAATAACTTCCCTCACATCTAGAATAAGATCTAACTCCTTAATTAGGCTTCATGTTCTGATTCCTGCCTGCTTCTCGTCTTTCCTCTGTCTGGACTCTCACCCTTCTTTATGATGTCGCACCTGTATTGGCTGCTTTTGGTCCCTTAGACACAACAAGAGTTTTTGTGGACTGAGGACTTTGCATGTCCTGTTCCTTCTGCCTACACTTCTCTTCCTCTAGGTCTTCATATAGATGCTTCCTTTCACTACTCAGGTCTCAGTTCTGCTGTCACCCTCAGAGTGTTTTCCCAACTGCCTGTTACTTAGTTACTGTCTATCACATCACCCCTTTTTATTTTATTCATAGCACTATGAATAAAATTATCATTTCTTTGTCTTACTCCAGCTAGAGTGTAAGCTCCTTGAGGGCAGGATCTTATGTGTCTTCTTCACTGTCTAAAAGAGTGCCTGGCATCAGCAGGTGCTCAAGGTGTATTTGTTGATTGACTAACATTCTTTTTGTTTTTATTTTTTTTTACATTTCTCTAATAAATTAATTTAGCATTAATTTTCAGGTAAAAGAGCATTATTATGGAGACTATTGAAATAACTTGTAATATTTCATTTTTTCTAAATATCAAATTCTCTTATAATTTAGAAACTATTATATATTATCCTTCAGTTTTCCTTATTTGTGTCTGTAGTTTATGCTCTGGACTGGTAGCTTCTATTCTGGGAACACCCGCTGATGTCATCAAAAGTCGAATAATGAATCAACCAAGAGATAAACAAGGAAGGTAGAAAGATTTCAGTATCCATGTCTTTGAATGCCTGTAATAATATTGTTAAAGTTTTTCTTATGTATTTATTTATTCTTGGTAGAAATGTTTGTGTGTTTATGTTTTCAACCAGGAAATTGTTCTTATGCATTTACTTGCTCTTTGTTCTTTGCAAATGTACTGTGCATTTGGGGAAATAAGCTAATTTACAGTCATACTATGTACACATAGGTATTCATTGTGATTTTATTGTTTTCAAAAAGCTTTCAAAAGAGTACTCTGCTGAGAATTTACAGAGCACTTTTTCTTCAGAAGCCTTATGATTTATAGGTGACATGAAGAATTTGATTTGCTATTAAACAGTATATGTTCTCTCTAGAAGAGATAAGGTGGAATGAAGACCAAGGATGGGGTGAATGACAAGAGTCAGCCTTGAAAATATCCTTAACTTCTACATCTATGAACCACAAATATTACTTGTTCTAAATTAGCAGAAAATATTTAACTTAAAATATTTAAATTTATACTTAAATATATTTAAGTACTTATACATTAGCTTAAATTTTTTTTTATATCTTTTTATACAATGCGATTAATTGCAGTTATTTTATGTCTATTTATGAAGAAGAAATTTAACACAATTGTCTTACTTTCTTTTTAGGGGACTTTTGTATAAATCGTCTACTGATTGCTTGATTCAGGCAGTTGAAGGTGAAGGATTCATGAGTCTATATAAAGGCTTTTTACCATCTTGGCTGCGAATGGTAAAGTTAGGTTCCCCCCTTTATTTTTCTTTTCTTTGTATTTAAATTATTTTTAATTTGTAAATATCTTCTCCTTTTCATTTTGGTTTTTGGCATGGCCCTGCACCAAATCAAGGTCCTTTCTTTCTTTTTTAACCCGTCTCTTGGTTTTCTTTCACCTCTCCTGAGAATCATATTACCTTTGTTGGTAGATTAATGTAAACTAATTCAATTATGTCTATAAATAAATAGATTGATATTCTGTTTTTATAAAGATAATGGATAGATTTTCTGCAATGTGAAACCTTTAATAGTCTCTTTAGCCAAAATATAGTAGTTTGGGACAGGTGTATAGATTTCGCACTAGAGATAATGTTTTAAAACATAATTTGTTACTCTAATGGCAAACATTACACTGCCCATTAATCCTTATTTCCATAGAACTCTGCTTAGTGAGGAAGTGTTACATCATTTTTATTTGATTTAGATATGAAATGAACTAAAATGAAGGATTAGATAGACTAAGTAACATTGATAATATAAAAACAAGGCAATCAAGTCTTTCATGAGTTAGAGAATATTTAAAAGAATGGATGAGTTATGGGCTTAGAAATTCAAACAATGAAAAATTAACATAATATAATAAATATTAATTGAACACCTACTCCATGCAAAGTCCTGTGCTATAAAGGTGTGGCTTTGAGGTGAACGTGATAGTCTCAGCCCCTTGCCCTAGTGCTGGAGCTTGTATTACAGTTTAGGTTGACCAAAAACATTGAGTAAGAAACATAAGTGGTGGGTGTTATGGGAAGAGTGCATGGTGCTGTGGAAGTACAGAGCGGTAGAGTCACTATGAGTCAGAATCAGCTTGATGACAACTGGTTTAAGTACAACATACGCTGGGAGATTAAGAAAGTCTCCTTGGATAACTGACTTTTGAATGGAGATTTGAAGAATAAGTATGACTTATTGGCCAGGTAAGAAAGATAGAAATTAGTTAGAGGGAATAAGATGGACAAAAAAGCATGATGAGATCAAAGAACCAAAGAAAGCCCAGCAGGCTGAAGCACAGACACTGGAGGACAGAGACCAGATCAGGGAGGGATGTATAAACCTTAAGAGCGATGGAATGCTGCTGAAGAGTTTTAAATAGGACGCTGGTTGATGAACTCTGCGTTTTTAGAAAGATCATTCTGGCTGCCGTGTAGGTTGGAAAAAGGGCAGGAGTAGTTGTAGTTGAGAGATAATGGGGGCTTGAACTAGAGTATGACAGTGGGGACAGAAGAAAATGGATTCAGAAAATATTTAGGAGGTAGAAACATGACTGATTGGAAGGGGGTGGAGGAATGGTTGGAGAAGAAGAGGGAGTCAGCTTTACTCCCAGATTCCTGCTCTGAGCAACAGATGGTAATGTAATAAACCAGAAGATTTTGGGGTAAAATAACAAGTTCAGTTTTAGCTGTGTTAAGTTTTAGATACCCATAGTAAAGAATATAATAAAGATCATATAAGTCTTTTTCTACATATACTTGGTAGAATTATCTACATATAGATGGTAATTAAAGCTATGGGAATAAATGATATCCCCAGGGGATAGTAGGTGTCTGTTTATTAACATGAAATTAATAGAGCACTTGGCAGTATCCCATACAAATGTGTACCATACTTGAAAAACATTATTTTGGTGGTCTTGATTATATCTTGAAAGTATATCAAAACTGGATATTTCCTACTGGAAAGGAAGATTTTCATTTGGCCTGCATAAACCAGGCACTGTTTAGGTGCTGGTAACACTAAAGAATAAGACAGAGTCTTCGCACTAGAGAAGCTTACAATGCAATGGAGAAGATAAATGTGTAGTTAAAATAACAAATCATAACATAAAGCTAATAATACTGTCCCTTGGTATATGGTCAACACTGTGCTAACCGTTTTTGTGGCTTAACTCATTAACTTCTCCCAGCAACCTGTAGAATAGGTTACTATCGTGTCCTTCTTTTATAGACGAGGAAACAAGAGTTTACAAAGTCTAAATAACTTGGCCAGGTTACAAAACAACAACAAAAAACCAGACCCATTGCCATAGAGTCAGTTATTAAACAGTGGAGTCAGGGCATCAAACCCAGTCAGCCTGACTCCAGATGACATAGCTTTAATAAGGAAGTTGTGTCAGTTTATCAAACATAGCAGTGATCGGGAAGATGGTTAGGACCAGGCAGTGTTTCATTCTGTTGTACGTGGGGTCATGAGTCACAGCCAACTTGACGCCAGCCAATAAGAACATTAGTGACATGCCACTGGCGTGAACAAAATATTGTGGGAACACTGACAGTGGAATAAAAATGTCTGTAACTGAGAAGTTACAGAATGTTTCACAGAGGTAATTTTTGATTGGGCTTTGGAGAAAAGCATCAGAGCAGCATGAACATAGGCCTCAGGTCATGTGTTGGCCTAAAAAGCTGGAAAACTGCAGAAAAGTCATTGTGGATAGAAAATAGATTCTCAGAGGGGAGGTGGCAGGAAACAAGGCTAGAGAAGAAGATAAGGGCCAGGTTGAGAAGGATCTTGGGACTACAGGTATAAGCCTATAGTCAGCAAAACAACTGTTTAAATGGGGGCGGTGTGCCAAGATTTGTTTGGGGGCAAAATTACTTTGGGAACAGTATAGAAGATACACTGAAAGCTAGGACACAAGAAAGGAAGTCCTGGCAGTGACCTAGCCAGTAGATAACTATAGAAGTAAAGAAAAGATAGAATATAGGAACATTCATGGTTGATTTCACAGGATTTAGTAACCAATTATATGTGGAAGGTGAGGTGGTGGGGGAGAAATGGAACTTTCCTGTGTCTAGTGTGGGAGTCCAAGAGGATGAGTGAGACCATTGATGAAACCAAAATCAGAGTCAGGAGGGAATGAGGGGCAAGGAGAATATCCGAGTACAAGCAAATGCTGGGATTATTTAATCAGACCCATTTTCTTTATGTATGAGACTCAGGAAGTATAAATTACAAAAACAATAAAAAAAAAAAAAAAAGATGAGCAGTGTGCTAAGCTCTTTACATACATTAATTATTTTTTAAATCTTACAAGAACCTAGTAAAACAAATGATGTTATCCTCATTTTTTTTTCAGATGAGAAAACGATGGCTCAAAGAGTTAATAAACTTGCTCAAATTCATATAACTAGAATGTGGCAGCCCTGGGAATTGACTTAGGTCTCTTCACCGCTAAGCCCCATGCTCCAAACTAATGTACTGAATTGCCCAAGGGCCTGAAGCTAGTTATAAAAATTCTAAAAGAAAAGAGACAGCTCATAGTGGTGATGAGGTATTGCCAAAGAAAGGCTAGCTAACCACCAAAGATCACCAGTATGGCATTTCTTAGTCGATATGCCGCATGCACCTAAATTCAGAAACTTAGCATTTCCGAGTAAATCAGCCTTGCAAATACAGATTCAGCTTGGCTGAACTCCCTGAAACTGATGGTCAAACCAGAACATTTTGTCCATTCACACTGAAAAACTCGACTTGGTAAGTGACCCAGACACCTGAGTCTTCTGGATAGCAAGTTTCTTCCTGTATTCAAGCTGTATTGGAAGCCAGGTCATAATCAAACGGTTGTTTGCTAAACATAGACTCACAAGAAGAAGAGCTTAACCTAAGAGCTCTTATGTGTTCAGCAGCACAGTAATAGGCACGGAGAAGTATTCTGCTGCTTCCCAGCAGTTACAGCAACAGGCAGCCTGGAGGAGACAACATGGGTTTATATATACTTGAATTACACTGTCACAGCCCTGCCCGTGAGGGAGTCAACAAGTAAGCATAGTGTCCCACATGTGCTCCAGTACACAGGATGAGTTTACCTTGTTTATATACTGCCCGCGCTCTTTGGCTGTATGACATCCCTCCTTAACTTCTATTTCAAAATCTGTTAAACACCATCCAAATCTCTCCCATAAGGTAGAGTTAGTGTAATCTCATACTGCTCAGTTCCTGATTAATATTTCCTTTTTATATGATTAAGTTGCTGTAATGTCATTAACTTGAGGAAGAAGTCTGATTACTGAAAAAATTAGGAATTAAGAAATTAAGAAAAGTTTATTCTTAACCAAAACCTCTGCCTACCTGACCTGACTGCAGTTATATCCTTGGCTCACTTCATTTTTGTTGCCACGAGAAGATAGTATCTTTACAACTTTATATTCCGTACTTTATCTGTGTCTTTATACATTTAACTAACCAAGATATGTTCTCCTAAACAAACAAAAAAACCCAAACCCATTGCTGCTGAGTCGATTCTGACTCATAGCAACCCTATGGGGCAGAGTAGAACTCCCCCATAGGGTTTCCAAGGAGAGCCAACCTTTTGGTTAGCAGGTGTAGCTCTTGCTACTACGCCACCAGGGTTTCCATATTCTCTTAAGTCCACTGTTTAGTAAATTCTCCGTCTACCAATATAACATACTCAATGTTTCCAAAGACATATGACAAAAATATTGCTTTATGAACTCTCTAGCCAAATACATTTTACATTCCAATTGCTTAAGCTCATTGCTCTGCTCTAGTATAGAGTCCCTCTCTTGTCATTATTCATAACGTATTAACTGAATCAGACCGGCATTTGATCCAAAGCACCGTTTCTCTGATGGTTAGTTCTAATATTTACTCTGTAATTTCCTCCTTTAGCTTTAGCTTTTATATCTTCTATGGAATAAACCTTACCGACTTGGCGGCACTGGGTTTGGTTTTGGGGTTTTTTTTATCCCCTTATAATTAGGTATAATTACACCTTCATTCATGTTAAAGTCAAGTCTTTCTGACCTGGGAATTCCTTCCCTACTTAATGTGGATTTTTATATCCATATTGTGATGCATCAGGTGTTGGCTTTATGGCCTGACTCCCAAAGGACAGTCTTTCATCATCCTCAGTTTCAAGTTCTTAAGTGCCTCACTGTCATGCTCCATGGGCAAACTACATGCAGAGGACCCAGTCTAGTCTGTCCAGGCTTCAGAGTCCTATCCCTTGAGCTAGTATGACTCAGTAGAAAGAACCTTGGAATAGATGCCAGAAGCTCTTGTTCTAACTCACGTGTTAATAGGCATTTGACCAATAAGCCTCAGTGTCCTTATCTGTAAAATACATCAGTTCCTTTCCTTTCAATTTTAAATTGTTGTCTAGAGAAATCCAATATGAAAATTGCTTGCAGTGCTTTACCAAGTTGAAATACCAAAATATTTTTTGCAGCCTAAGTGGATTCAAAGTGACTGTATTATTCAAAGGCAGTGTGTGTATATATATGTGTGTGTGTGTGTGCACGTGTATATGTAGAATATTTATAATTGCTTTGAAATACGCACTAACTTCTTTGGTTAATCTTTCAGACCCCTTGGTCACTGGTGTTCTGGCTTACTTATGAAAAAATCAGAGAGATGAGTGGAGTCAGTCCATTTTAAGTCCTTAAAGATCCAGACCAGTAATAACAGTATTCAGTGTCACTGAAATGTGGGCATCTGAAACACACACTCCCTATTACTTCTACCTCTTTAGAAAGACACCTTACTCCACAAAGACTGTGATTTATAGGGGGCAGCACTTTGTTTTTCTCTGGAGATCCAAGTTCTCTTTGACTACTCCTTTTGTCCAAAAATGATCTGGTCTTCTGGTCGGATCGCACAAGGCCACCCAATGAGACCCAGCACAGCATTTTCTAAAGAAGAATACAACCCTGACCACTTTCACCTTTGGCGAGAAGGTTTGACCTTCTTTGAGATGCTATTCTGTGCTGAAGAGCCTGCTTAGAGGAGCAGTGCAGGAGGGAGACAGCATCTCAGACCTGAAGTAGACACTAGGGCTGTGGGAGAATATATACATAGTGTTTAAGAAATATATTTAACCTGTCATGTCAGTATTTACAGTAGAAGTTTGACGATTCACTTTTCTGTTGTTAAAGTGCACGTATTGTAACTCAAAGGGAGATGAATGAAACTATGTATAAACATTTTGAGTTTCCCTAGTGTTGAAGGAAGTTGATGTATCTTTTTTTGCCAGGAGAATGAAAAAAATTAAATTCTGAGTTTCAAGGAAAGAAGCTATTTTCTGCCAGCACCCCATCGTTAGATCTCTGTTCATTGATGAGCACTCCACTGCGTGTCTAAGGACTTTCCTGACAGCCACAGACTCCAAATCCTGATGAAAGCAGAGAAGAGCATTTGCCTTGTTATGTATGCTGTTACAACTTGAATTTGTCACTAGCTCTCAAGAATCTCAATGTATAAGAATTTTAATTTGTTTGATTAAGACTCACAAGTCCTCTTTATAAGTGCTACCATCAGTCTTTTAGTGGTGTTTTAAAAGCAAGTCTAATGTATCGTCAGCCAACACTGGTATGCATCCTTTCTTATCTCCCCTGCCCTAACGCTAAGGGCGTTACAGAGATAATCTAGAAATCACACTAAAGCTGCCTCTAGCCTGAATCTTAACCAGTTTGACAGAGCTTCCTAACCTAAAAAAATGTTAAATATAAAGTATCTGTAGTATACAGTTACATTTCCAATCATTGAATCAAATCCCTTATTTTAAAAAGTGAAGGATTTCTTCAGATCCACCTACATACCACCTGCTCCTTCAACCCCAGACAGTAGGCATTTCTGGATGGATGTTAGGGGTGGTGGTTGTGATTGTTGAAACAGCAAAACTAAAAAAACTCAGATGCAAGAAACAGCTTGCTGCTAACCAGACAGAGTTTGTTGTGGACATTGATGATGTTGAACAAAAAAATGCTTATAAATGCTCTGTGGTTGCATTAATGTATAATCACTGCCATTTTGGAGTGTGTGGGAAGAGTCGTAAACTTTATAATGTGATGCGTTAATATGTAGTGGCTTATTGTTTTTCTGTTTGCAGAATGTGGAGTTTAACTCTTAAAATCTTTAGGTAGTCTGCTTTTCCACTGCATTCGTCAGTCTGTATGAATTAAGTTATTAAACATATTTAAAATATATTATGTGCTAAATTCCCAAGTGTATGCATTGGAACCACTTTGGGGAAATTTTTTTTTTTAATGTTTAATCTTTAAAATTAAAGACTGTATCAACCTAATAATATGAACTGGACCATAACAAAATTTATTTAGCTTAATTCTTTGGGGGCCTTGGGATGAAAACACTGCTTAGGTTCTGAGACTGTTCCATTGTATCTGGGTCAACGTGAATAACTACAGAATTTTTATCCTGAAATGACTTCTTGGGATCATTTGGTTTAACCCACTCATTTTACATGTTAGGAAACTGAAGCCCAGAAAAAGAGTTCCTTAAGGCCATAAGTTATTTAGTTGCAGAGCCAGGGTAAAAACACAGATCTCCTAATTATTATGATTATTACAACTTACAGTTATTGTTCACCAAGAAAATGTCTTATGCCATCTTCACAACAACCCACTCTATTGCTCTGGAGTGTCTTCCAAATACACGTTTTTCTTTATGGCACCTCTAATATTTTTAATGAATAAAAATTGTCTCAAGCATACATTTTAGAACGGAGTCATCATGCTTTAGTTAGCTTGAACATTAAGACCTTCCATAAGTGGCCCATATCCTGTATATACCATCATATTCATACTTTTCCAGTGAAACCATGTTCATTAACGTATGTTGGACCTTTGCGTTATTTTTGCCAACTTGCAATCATCTTGTTCTCTCCGATTTACAGTAAATAAAAAGCAATAAAAATTTCAGGAATTTCGTGTCTACACTCATAGACTTAACCATTTCAACTTCATTTTATTATTATAGTACTATTGTATATATTTCTCTACTCTTCAGCTCAGTATTGATAGTTAACATCTAAGCTTCTTTTGCCTTGCTTTCTCATGTTCTCAAATGATTTTTGTCACTGAAAAAATATATTCATATTTTTAATTACATACAGTTCTTTGCTCTTTATGTATACAAGTAGCATAGATAGCCAGATAACATTTCTTCAAGTCGCTTCTAGTAGAAATAATATGTCTTCATCGAGTGTCCTAAAACCTATATAATTATAAGCTACTAGTAGGTAGGAAAATGTCTTCTGTTTTATTATGATTCCATAGTCTTATTTAGTAGCTTTGCTTTGCTGTTAGGTACTCAACAATAATTGATTACAGCTACATATGAGTCAATTTTATCTTCATTATTTTAAGAGTCTAGCTATTGTATAAGACTAGTCTGAAATTTCTCTCTTGGCTAAGAAGAAAAAGAAAACAAATTCAAGAAGATTTTAAATGTAATTTGCTGTTGAGTTGTCTTCAAGTTTTCAAGCACATTGGTTTATTTACAATTGACATAATTATGCACGTGCTCAGTTCATGAAAGCAGATTCTCCCAGGGCCTCCTATACGGAAAATGCTTAATTTTAACACTTGATTCTGTTATGATTCAGTTATCTCAGATGGAATCAAGACTCATTAAAGTGTTTACCAAACAAGTATATATTATTACTAAGTGCCAAATAATACGGAGGGAAGGCTGAACCTTTTGTAAGTACTGACCTTTTTCACGGTTTGTGTTCCACTTAGGATAATAATATGACTAGGATCAAGTCTCTTCACTTCTCTGGATTGCCATTTCTTGTTCTATAAGATGATGTTGGGTGCCATCAGGTCAATTTTCAACTCATAGTGACCCCATTTATGGGGCAGTTCTACTCTGTCTTACAGGGTCGCTATGAGTTGGAATCGACTCGACGGCACTGGGGGGTTTGGGGTAGTGACCCCATGTGATAATAGAACTGCCCCATAGGGTTTTCTAGACTATCTGCGGGAAGCAGATGGCCAGATCTTTCTCCCTTGGAGCCCCTGGGTGGGTTCAAACTGCTAGCCTTCTGGTTAGCAGCCAATCCCATAACCGTTATATCACCAGGGCTCCTATCTATAAGACAGAGGGACAGAAGTTTAGAATATTAACTTTTATATACTTAAAAGGGGCCATTATATTGACATCATATTAAAAAATAGGATTATTTTATTAACATTTGTCTTCTGTGTTTCATTTCATTTCATATATTTTAAGGATACGGACAAGTCTGTCCAGGCCTTAAAGTTAAATAAAGCTTGTTTTATGACTGAACTGTATAATCTTGAAATCCATCCTTAACAGAGTAGCAGACTCTTCTTCCTTCAAGCAGCTCTGGGCATGTCACCCAATATTCTTACCTTCAATAGCTCCTTCATACACATGCAGTGAAAATTAAAATCTTTAATACCATATTCAAGACCCTTTCAATGTGACTCCAACCTATTTTTTTTTAGCTTTTGCCCTTCACTGTATACCTGCACCCACCTTGCAGCTGCACCGCTCTACTTACTTCCCTGAAGGTGCTCTAAACTTGGCTGCTGCTCCTGGTGTGTTCTCCACCAGACTTTTCTCCTACCACCACTGCTACCCATTCAGCTTCACCCTCTTTGGTCAAATTCTCCTTGAACATCTGGAAAGATCACATATTACCTGCTCTCTGAGGTTTTCAACACCTTCAACACTGCCATATTCTTATAGCACTTTGTGACTCTCATACACCATTTAACACTTCATGGTTATTTATATACATGTCAGCTTCCCCACACTAAAGGATGAACTGTTGGAAAGCAAGGACCTTGTAATAGATCTTCGTATCTCCTAAAGACTTCAACTAGGAGCTGCTTGAAAGATCTTTGTTGAATTGAGAATTTCTTTTGAAGGGGAGGAAAGAAAGAAAAGCATTAATACACACACAAGCAGTATGTTGTTTTTCTCATAGGAATGATCAAGTTGGGTTGATAACACTTGAGATCTCATAAGATCCTTTACCATATTATGTGCTTAACTGCATTTTTCTGAAAGATCATATGTGTTTAAACACACTTATCATTTTTAAGAAGTATCGGTTTAATAGCTGTTCCCACAAAAATCTGGAATTTGGTAGTTTTAAATATCAAATTTAAATAACATATAGTTGATTTATTATATGTTTACAGTATTCTCCATTTTAAGATTTTGTGTGGAAATTTTATCACTATTTTTACCTGCGTTGATACCTTACTAATGCACATTTTATCCACTCAAGTGGTTTATTATTTCTGAGTTTTCAGGAATACATGACTATTTTTCTTTCCCCGTACTTTACCCCAACAGGCTGCTGTGATTGTCAGCAGCAGCAGGAGCCACTCTGAAAGCTTGATAAAAGCAGATGAAGATGCTTAACGATGTCTGTCTGCTGAAAATATCTGCTAACAGGAATATATGTGAGTAAATATAGTATGTTATTCTGATTTTTAAAATAAACATTTTAAAATGCCTAATTGGATGTTAAGAGTTTTGTTTTCTTCTGGTGTGCTTTTAAGTGAAAATATTAACAAATTTAGAGATGATTTCTAAAATCTTAGTCTTTACTTTTCACAGTTGAAATAGAAACTGGCTTAATTTAGGATGTCAAATTAAATATTTGCATTAGCAAATGGGTGCTCATAACTTGTCTTTATAATTTTTATTTTATGGTTTAAAAAAAAATTGCTGTCGAATCGATTCCAACTCATAGCAACCCTGTAGGACAGAGTAAAACTGTCCCATAAGGTTTCCAGGGAGTGGCTGGTAGATTTGAACTGCTCACCTTTTGGTTAGCAGCTGTAGCTCTTAACCACTGCACCACCAGGGTTATTTCCTATTAATCCAGTTCTACTCTGACTAAAAATGATGAACAACTAAAGATTCTAGTGATGGACATGCTCACTGGCTGAAGATAGAAAAGAACAGAATTAATTTAAACATTGGAAAATAAGTCCCTTCTTTTTAATACCATGTTCTACCTTGATTTCCATGATACCATTCTCTCCTGGCTCTCATATTTTTAATTAATCTTTTTCAGTCCCTATTAGCTTTTTCTTTGCTGCCAAATCTTTAAAAATTTTGGTTCCTTAAGGTCTGTACTTGGCCTTCTCAGTTGTCACTGTCTCTTTAGGAAGAGTCGCACATTCCTGTTGTTTCAGCTACTACAGCTAGGCTGGCAATTCTCAAACCCATTAAAAGAAAAGTTACCTTTGAGCCCCCGATTCATGGCAACGCCTTGTGTTACAGAGTAGAAATGCTCCATAGGATTTTCTTGGCTATACTGTAATCTTTATGGGAGCAGATCTGTAAGCCTTTCTCTTGTGGTGCCTCTGGGTGGGTGGGAACCACCAACCTTTAGGTGAGCAGCCAATTGCAAACTGCTTGTATCACCCAGGGACCTCAAACATTTATGTTTGTATGGATATATACATATATACACTTAAACAATAAATCAAAGAATAAATGGTAGCTCGTTTTTTTTTTTCTTACCATCATCTATATTTCTGAGCCTTACTCATTTCTCAAGCTTTAGTCATGTCTTCTCAGTTGCCAACTACACATTTCCACTCGACTGGTGCACAGTCCTCATGAGCTCAGATTTTCCAATATTAAATCAATATTTTTTGTATCAATCCTAAATCTGCCTTTCAAATCTGCTCTTTCTCCAAGATTCTCTGTTGCATCATGCACCCAGTATTGCAGCCAAGAAACCTCAGTGTCATCCTTGACCTCTCTCTCTTTTTCTTGTCCATAAGGCTTAAATCCAGTTATAAATAAGAAAAATACAGACCAATATCCCTAATGAACATATACCCAAAAGTCCATGTGTATAAAAATGCAACAAAATATTAGCATATTCAATCCAGAATTATAAAATAGCTAATACATCAAGAAAATCAATATAATTCATTTCAACAAACAAAAAGAAAAAACCAATATTAATAGAGTATGAAAAAGTATTTGATAAAGTTCAATATCCTTTCATGATGAAAAGTCTCAACAAATTAGGAATAGAGGAACTTCCTCAACCTCGTAAAAGGGATCTCAGTAAAGTCTACAGCTAATATCACACCTACTGTGAAAGACTGAAAAGTTTCTCCTTAAGATCAGGAACAAGGCAAGAATATTCATTACTGGAGGTCCTAGCCATTGCAATGAGAAAAAAAAAAAGGCATACAAATTGAAAAGGAAAATACGAAACTGCTTATATTCACAGATAATATAATTGTGTAGAAAATTCCAAGGAACCTACAAAAAAAAGCTACTATAATAATTGAGGCTTAGCAAAGTCACAAGATAAAAAAAAGAAAAAAAACCATTGCAATTGAGTTGATTCCAACTCAGCAACCCTAGAGGACAGAGTAGAACTGCCCCATACAGTTTCCAAGGAGCGCCTCGTGGATTCAAACTGCAGATCTTTTGGTTAGCAGCCATAACTCTTAACCATTATGCCACCAGCGTTTCCAGTCACAAGATGCAAAGTCAATATATAAAAATAAGTTGTATTTCTGTATACCAACAGTGAGCAATTGAAGCCTGGAATTTTAAAAATATATCAATTTACAAAAACATTTAAAAAAACTAAGGGATAAATCTAACAAAAGGTGTGCAAGATTTGTTTACTAAAAATTACAAAACATGGCTGAGAAAAATAAACAATGTAGAGCTAAAAAAATATATACACAGACTTAAAGACTCAATATTGCTCAGAAGTTAATCCTCAAATTGATCTCTAGATACAATGCTATCATAAATCATATTCAGAGATGGCAGATTCAGGGATCTTCCTCACCACCTTCTGGCTGGCAACAAGAGGTGGAAAAGTGAATATGGGCTATTGTTTATGATGGGATAATATTCCAAGTCACTGGAGACACATGGAAGGCACAAGATGCACTACCCAGATCAGCCATGGAAGTACCTCTTCTATCAGCACATCTCACCCTTTTCCCTTTCACTGAGGACTGGCTGGAATTCAAGACACCAGAGCATGCCCCACCTCAACTCTCAAGCAAATTATGCAAAGAGACAATCTAATAGGGAATTTCAAATACAAAAATAAGAATTAAGCAAATATTTTCTGTAAAATCAAATCCATAAAAAGAGATACCAAACTCAAGAAATGGGAGAATTTACTCCAAGAGAAAATCTACAGAGCAAACAGAATTGGATTTTACAATACATACAGTTAGCTCTTCGAGGCAAGAGTTTATCTTATCTGTTAAAATAAACATCAACTAGAGACCATAGAAAGCGAAAATACCTGATTGCCTGAACAGAGAACTGGATATAGTTTAAGAGCAAATTAAGAAGACAGAGCTAAAGAATTCTTTGAGACGCAGCACATTAAAACAAAAAGTTGGACAGTATGAAAAAATGTTGAGACATGATTGAATCATGCATTCCAATATCTATTTCATGGGAATTTTAGAGGAAGAGAACAAGAGAGTGCATAGGACACATAGAAAAATTTTCTAGAATGCAGAAAGATCTAGAATTCCTCAGATTGAGAATGTCTAGAAATTTCTAAGAAGTAGGATACTTTTTAAGGTCACCTCTGGCCCTTTGTAGTAAAATTTCAAAACACTGAGGATAAAGAGAAAAACACACAGGGCTCTAGAAAGTGAATGACTAAATAAAATCCCCTTTTAAAAAATGTACAAAGGAACGAAAGCGTGACATCAGACATCTCGTAGACAATGTAAGAAGTTATATAGGCATAAGAAAACAATGGAAGGATATTTACAGAGTTCTGAGGGAAGATAAAATGAAGATATTTTCAGACATTCGAAACTCAGAAAATTTCCCACACTTAGGCTTGCTCTGAAATACTTATAGAATGTGTATTAAAAAAAAAAATCTAATCAGAATAAGTGAGATGAAAGTGCAGTAATCCCCCTTGTCTGCAAGGGATATGTTCCAAGACCACCCCTGATGCATGCCTGAAACCACAAGGTACCACCCCCGATGCATGCCTGAAACCACAAGTAGTACCTAACCCTATGTATACTATGTTTTGTCCTATACATACATACCTATAATAAAGTTTAATTTATAAATTAGGCACAGTAAGATTAATGACAATAATAGTAAAATATAACAATCATACTGTAATAAAAGATGAATGTGGTCCCTGACCAGGATGGTGCAAGATTTGATCATGCTACTCATTTCACTATGTAAAGGCATTTGACTGTATGGACCATAACAAATTATGGATAACATTGCAAAGAATGGGAATGGGAATTCTGGAACACTTAATTGTGCTCATGAGGAACCTGTACATACATCAAGAGGCAGTTGTTCGGACAGAACGAAAGGATACTGAGTGGTTTAAAGTCAGGAAAGGTGTGTGTCAGCGTTGTGTCCTTTCACCATACCTATTCAGCTTGTATACTGAGCAAGTAATCTGAGAAGCTGGACTATATGAAAAAGATCAGGGGCATCAGGACTGGAGGAAGACTCATTAACAACCTGTGTTATGCAGATGACACAACCTTGCTTGCTGAAAGTGAAAAGGACTTGAAGCACTTATTAATAAAGATGAAAGACCACTGCGTTCAGTATGGATTGCACCTCAACATAAAGAAAACAAAAATCCGAGGCAGGGCCAAGATGGCAGAGTAGTCAGATGCTTCCAGTGAACCCTCTTACAACAAAGACCCCCCAAAACAAGTGAAATGATTATATTTATGACAAGCTAGAAGCCCTGAACATCAAAGGCAAAGTTAAAAAACAGACTGAGTGCCAGGGGGAGGGAGAGACTGTTCAGAAGTGGAGAGGAGTTTCTGGACCTGAATCACTGGGAACCCTCAGGCTGCAGTGGGCTGGTGGTAGTGTTTGGCTGCAGTTTCCTCAGGGAGAATTTTAAGAGCAGCTAGGGATAAACGAAAAGTCACCTACAAAGGAGAGTCAATAAGAATAAGCTCAAGCTACTCAGCAGAAACCATGCAGGCAAGAAGGCAGTGGGATGACTTATATAAAGCACTGAAGGAAAAAAATTGCCAGCCAAGAATCATATATCCAGCAAAACTGTCTCTCAAATATGAAGGCGAAATCAGGAGATTTTCAGATAAACAGAAGTTTAGGGAATTCGTAAAAACCAAACCAAAACTACAAAAAATACTAAAGGGAGTCCTCTAGTTAGAAAATCAATAATATCAGATATCAACCCAAGACTAGAACACTGGACTGAGCAATGAGCTGTCAACCGAGAGAGGGAAATCACAGAAATAAATCAAGATAAAAAAATGCTCAAAACAGGGAAACAGTGATGTCATTATGTAAAAGAAGACAACAAGAGGGACTAAGAAATTTAGTCCTAGATCTTTCATTTGGAGAGGAAGACAAGGTAATATAAAGAAAGAAAAGTTAGGTTTAAACTTAGAAAAATAGGGGTACATATTAAGGTAACCACAAAGGAGACTAATAATCCTACTCATCAAAATAAAATACAAGAAAAAAATAGAGACTCAGCAGAAACAAAATCAACTACAACAAATAAGAGGAAAAGACAATATATAAACTACTCAGCACAAAAAATTAAGTGGGAAAAAGAAACTCTCATCAACACACAAAGGCATCAAAATGATAGCACTAAACTCATAAACTCATACTTATCCATAATTACGCTGAATGCAAATAGACTAAATGCACAAATAAAGACACAGAGAGTGGCAGAATGGATAAAAAACACGATCTGTCTATATGCTGCTTATCAGAGACACACCTTAGACTTAGAGACACAAACTAAAACTCAAAGGATGGAAAAAATAAGCAAACAACAATCAAAAAAGCAGGAGTGGCAATATTAATTTCTGACAAAATAGACTATAAAGTTAAATCTACCACAAAGGATAGGGAAGGACACTATATAATGATTAAAGGGACAATATACCAGGAGGATATAACCATATTAAATATTTATGCACCCAATGACAGGGCTGAAAGATACATAAAACAAACTCTAATAGCATTGAGAAGTGAGATAGTGCCACAATTATAGTAGGAGACTTCAACACACAACATTGGGTGAAGGACAGAACATGCAGAAAGAAGCTCAATAAAGACACCAAAGACATAAAGGCCATAGTCAACCAACTTGACCTCATACACATATACAGAACACTCCACCCAACAGCAGCCAAGTATACTTTCTTTTCCAATGCACATGGAACATTCTGTAGAATGGACCACATATTAGGTCATAAAGCAAGCCTTAGCAGAATCCAAAACAATGAAATATTACAAAGCATCTTCTCTAACCATAAGGCCATAAAAGTGGAAATCAGTAACAGAAAAAGCAGGGAAAAGAAATGAAACACTTGGAAACTGAACAATACCCTGCTCAAAAATGACTGGGTTATAGAAGACATCAAGGATGGAATAAAGAAATTCATAGAACCCAATGAGAATGAAAACACTTCCTATCAGAACCTTTGGGACACAGTGAAAGCAGTGCTCAGAGGTCACTCTATATCAATAAATGCAGACATACAAAAAGAAAGGGTCCAAATCAAAGAATTATCCCTGCAACTTGAACAAATAGAGCAACAAAAGAAACCATCAGGCACTAGAAGAAAGCAAATAATAAAAATTAGAGCAGAATTAAATGAAATAGAGAACAGAAAAACAATTGAAAGAGTTAACAAGACCAAAAGGTGGATGTTTGAAAAAATTAACAAAACTGATAAACCATTGGCCAAGACAAAAGAAAAAGAGGAGAGGAAGCAAATAACCTGAATAAGAAATGAGATGGGTCATATCACAACAGACCCTACTGAAATTAAAAGAATTATATCAGATTACTATGAAAAATTGCATTCCAACAAATTTGAAAACCTAGAATGGATGAATTTGTAGAAACACATCTGATCTCTGAAATCAACATGATACAAAAAGGCAAATAACCCAGTTAAAAAATGGGCACAAGATATGAACAGGCACTTCACTAAAGAAGACATCCAGGTACTTAACAGATACATGAGGAAATGCTCACGATCATGAGCCATTAGAGAAATGCAAATCAAAACTACAATGAGATTCCATCTCACTCCAGCAAGGCTGGCATTAATCCAAAAAACACAAAATAATAAATGTTGGAGAGGTTTTGGAGAGACTGCAACACTTATACACTGCTGGTGGGAATGTAAAATGGTACAACCGCTTTGGAAATCAATTTGGCACTGCCTTAAAAACCTAGAAATAGAACTACTATACCATCCAGCAATCCCACTTCTTAGAATATATCCTAGAGAAATCAGAGCCTTTATACGAACAGATATATGCACACCCATGTTCATTGCAGCATTGTTTACAATAGCAAAAAGACAGAAGCAACCAAGGTGCCCATCAACAGAGGAATGGATAAATAAATTGTGGTATATTCATACAATGGAATACTGGGCATCCATAAAAAAACAATGATGAATCTGTGAAACATTTCATAATGTGGAAGAATCTGGAAGTCATTATGCTGAGTGAAATTAGTTGCAAAAGGACAAATATTATATGCGACCACTATTATAAGAACTTGAAAAATAGTTTAAACAGAGAAGAAAATATTCTTTGATGGTTACCAGAGCAGAGAGGGAGGGAAGGAGAGGAGTTTTCACTAATTGGATAGTAGATAAGAACTATTTTAGGTGAAGGGAAAGACAACACACAATACAGGAGAGGTCAGCACAACTAGACTAAACCAAAAGCAAAGAAGTTTCCTGAAGAAATTGAATGCTTTGAAGGCCAGCGTAGCAGGGGTGGGGGTTTGGGGACCATGGTTTCAGGGGACATCTAAGTCAATAGGCATAATAAAATCTATTAAGAAAACATTCTGCATCCTACTTTGGAGAGTGGCATCTGGGGTCTTAAACATTACCAAGCAGCCATCTAAGATGCATCAATTGATCTCAACCCACCTGAAGCAAAGGAGAATGAAGAACACCAAAGACACAAGCTAATTATCAACCCAAGAGACAGAAAGGGCCACATAAACCAGAGACTACATCAGCCTGAGACCAGAAGAACTCTATGGTGCCCCGCCACAACCAATGACTTTCCTGACAGGGAACACAACAGAGAACCCCTGAGGGAGCAGGAGAGAAGTGGGATGCAGACCCCAAATTCTCATAAAAAGACCAGACTTAATGGTCTGACTGAGACTAGAGGGACCCCAGAGGTCATGGTCCCCAGACCTTCTGTTAGGCCAAGACAGGAACCATTCCCAAAGCCAACACTTCAAACAGGGATTGGACTGCGCTATGGGATAGAAAATGATACTGGTGAAGAGTGAGCTTCTTGGATCAAGTAGACACATGAGATTATGTGGGCAGTTCCTGTCTAGAGAAGAGATGAGAGGGCAGAGGGGGTCAGAAGCTGGCCAAATGGACACAAAAATAGTGGAGGGAAAGAGCAACTAGGAGTATATAGCAAAGTGTATATAAGTTTTTGTATGAGAGACTGACTTGGTTTGTAAACTTTCACTTAAAGCACAATAAAAATTAAAAAAAAAAAAAAATCCTCACAACTGGACCAGTAGGTAACATCATGATAAACGGAGAAAAGATTGAAATAGTCAAGGATTTCATTTTACTTGGATCCACAATCAACAGCCATGGAAGCAGCAGTCAAGAAATCAAAAGACGTGTTGCATTGGGCAAATCTGCTGCAAAGGACCTCTTTACAGTGTTGAAAAGCAAAGATGTCACCTTGAAGACTAAGGTGTGCCTGACGACCCAAGGCATGGTATTTTCAATCGCATTATATGTTAATGAAAGCTGCACAATGAATAAGGAAGACCGAAGAAGAATTGACGCCTTTGAATTGTTGGAGAATATTGAATATACCATGGACTGCCAAAAGAAGGAACAAATCTGTCTTGGAAGCAGTACGACCGGAATGCTCCTTAGAAGCAAGGGTGGTGAGGCTGCATGTTACATACTTTGGACATGCTGTCAGGAGGGATCAGTCCCTGGAGAAGGACATCATGCCTGGCAGAGTACAGGGTCAGTGTGAAAGAGGAAGATCCTCAACGAGGTGGATTGACACAGTGGCTGCAACAATGGGCTCAAGCATAACAATGATTGTGAGGATGGCGCAGGACCAGGCAGTGTTTCCTTCTGTTGTGCACAGGGTCGCTATGAGTCGGAACCGACTCAACGGCACCTAACAACAACAACAACACATTTCACATTTTTGGACAGCAACTGACCGAGGGCACCTGAGACCACATAAAGGTGAAACATCAGATATGGGAGTACAGTGAAACTACAGCAGAGTCACCCATGGTGGACAGGTTTTAGTGGAGCTTCCAGACTAAGACTGAGTAGGAAGAAAGGCCTGGAGGTCTACTTCCGAAATTTGTTGTTGTTAGGTGCTGTCCAGTCAGCTCCGACTCATAGTGACCCTGTGTACAATAGAACAAAACACTGCCCAGTCCTGGTCCATCCTCACAATCCTTGCTATGCTTCAGCCCATCTGAGCTGCTGAGTCAATTCATCTGGTTGAGGGTCGTCCTTTCTTTCGCTTACCCTCTGTTTTACCAAGCATGAGGTCCTTCTCCAGGGACTGGTCCCTTCTGATAACATGTCCAAAATACATGAGACAAAGTCTTGCCATCCTCACTTTTGAGGAGCATTCTGGCTGTACTTCTTCCAAGACAGATTTGTTTGTTCTCCTGGCAGTCCATGGTATATTCAGTGTTCTGTGCCAACACCATAATTCTTGTTTGATCATCCTTATTCATTGTCCAGCTTTCGCATACATATGAGAGAATTGAAAATACCATGGTTTGGGTCAGCAGCATCTTAGTCCTCAAAGTGATATATTTTTAATACTTTAAAGAGGTCTTTTGCAGTAGATTTGTCCAAGGCATTATGTTGTTTGATTTCTTGACTGCTGCTTCCATGGCATTGATTGTGGACCTAAGTAAAATGAAGTGCTTGACAACTTCAGTATTTTCTCTGTTTTTCATGATGTTACTTGTTGGTCCTGTTGTGAGGATTTTTTTTTTTTTTTAATGTTGAGGTATAATCCATACTGAAGGCTGTAGTTTTTGATCTTCATCAATAAATGCTTTAAGCCCTCCTCACTTTCAGCAAGCAAGGTTGTGTCATCTGCATAATGTAGGTTGTTAATGAGTCTTCCTGCAGTCCTGATGCCCCTTCTTCTTCATATAGTCCACCTTCTGGGATCATTTGCTTGGTATACAGACTGAATAAGTATGGTAAAAGGATACAACCCTGATACACACCTTTCCTGATTTTGAACCACACAGTACCCCCTTGCTGTTTGAAGGACTGCCTCTTGGTCTGTGTACAGGTTCCTCATGAGCATAATTAAGTGTTCTGGAATTCCCCTTCTTCACAATGTTATCCATAATTTCTTTTGATCTACACAGTCCAGTGCTTTTGCATAATCAATAAAACACAGGTAAACATCTTTCTGGTATTCTCTGCTTTCAGCCAAGATCTGTCTGACATCAGGAATGCCATCCCTCATTCCATGTCCTTTTCTGCATCTGGCCTGAATTTCTGGCAGTTCTCTGTCAGTGTACTGCTGCAACCATTTTTGAATTATCTTTAGCAAAATTTTATTTGCATGTGATATTAATGATATTGTTTGATAACTTCTACATTCTGTTGGATCATCTTTCTTTGGAATGGGTACAAATATGGATCTCTTCCAATTGGTTTGCTTAGACAAGTGAGTGCCTCCAGCACTGCATCCATTTGTTGAAACATCTCAATTGGTATTCCGTCAACTCGTGGAGCCTTGTTTTTTGCCAGTGCCTCAGTGCAGCTTGGACTTCTTCCTTCAATACCATAGGTTCTTGATCATATGCTACCTCCTGGAATGGTCAAATATCAACCAAATCTTTTTGGTACAGTGACTGTGTATTCTTTCTATCTTCCTTTGATGCTTCTGCGTCATTCAGAATTTGCCCATAGAATCCTTCACTGTTGCAACTCAAAGCTTGAATTTTTTCTTCCATTCTTTCAGCTTGAGAAATGCCAAGTGTATTCTTCTCTTTTGGTTTTCTATCTATAGGTCTTTGCACATTTCACTATAATACTATACTTTGTCTTCTTGAGCTGCCCTTTGAAATCTTCTGTTCAGCTCTTACTTCATCATTTCTTACTTTCACTTTAGATGCTGTATGTTTAAGAGCAAGTTTCATAGTGTTTTCTGACATGCATTTTGGTCCTTCTTTCCTGTCTTTTTACTTACCTTTTGCTTTCTTCATCTATGATGTACTTGATGTTATCCCACAACTTGTCTGTCTTCAGTCATTAATGCTCACTGTGTCAAATCTATTCTTGAAATAGTCTCTAAATTCAGGTGGGATATAGTCAAGGTTGTATTTTGGTTCTCATGGACTTGTTTTAATTTTCTTCAGCCTCAATTTGAACTTGCATATGAGCAATTGATGGTCTGTTCCGCAGTCGTCCCCTGGCCTTGTTCTAACTGTTCATATTGAGCTTCACCATCATCTGTTTCCACAGATACAGTAAATTTGATTCCTAAGTATTCTATCTGGCAAGGTCCACATGTATAGTTGCCGTTTATGTTTTTGAAAAAAAGGCATATTTGCAATGAAGAAATTGGTCTTGCAAAATTCTATCATGTGATCTCCAGTGTCATTTCTATCACCAAGGCCATATTTCCCAACTGCCAATCCTTCTTCTTTGTTTCCAACGTTCTAATTCCGGTCATCAGTAATTACCAATGCATCTTGATTGCATGTTTGATTAATTTCAGACTGCAGAAGTTGGTAAAAATCTTCAATTTCTTCGTCTTTGGCCTTAGTGGTTGGTGTGTAAATCTGAATAATAGTTGTGTTGACCAGTCTTCTGTATAGGCCTGTGGATATTTTCCTATCACTGACAGCGTTGTACTTCAGGATAGATCTTGAAATGTTCTTTTTAACAATGGATGCAATGCCATTCCTCTTCAGTTTGTCATTCCCAATTCAAAAATGGCCAGAACCAGTCAATTTCAGCATATTAATGCCTAGGATATCGATATTTATGGGTTCCATTTCATTTTTGATGACTTTCAATTTTCCTAGACTCCTACTTCATATATTCCACATTTCAATTATTAATGGATGTTTGCAGCTGCTGCTTCTCACTTTGAGTCGTGCCACATCAGCAAATGAAAGTACCAAAAGCTTTACACCATCCATGTCAGTAAGGTTCACTCTCCTTGAGGAGGCGGCTCTTCCCCAGTTGTATTTTCAGTGCCTTTCAACCTAAGGGGATCCTCTTCTGGCACTGTCAGTGTTTCCCTGCTATTCATAAAGTTTTCACTGGCCAATTTTTTTCAGAATAAACCACCAGGTTCTTCTTCCTAGTCTGTCTTTAGTCTGGAAGCTCTGCTGAAACCTATCTACTGTGGGTGTCCCTGCTGGTATTTGAAATACCAGTGGCATAGCTTCCAGCATCACAGCAACTCACAAGCCACCACAGTATGACAAACTGACAGACCAGTGGTGGTAAGTCAGCCAATGAAAATCGTATGGATTACAACAGAACATTGTACCATCAGACTCACTCACTTTGGACACATCATCATTAGGGATCAGTCACTGGAGGACGACACTGCGTTTGGTGAAGCAAGGTTGAGGGCTACCCCCAGTGAAACGGATTGGCACAACACCTGCAATGATGGACTCAAAAGTGAGGTTGACACAAGACCCCACAACAGTTCTGTAGTACATGTCACCATGAGTCAATTTAATGGCAGGTATCTACCCACTCTCATACATTAGTTTAATCTTCATAATAACTCAATCAGTTCAAATAAACAGCTTCACAGAATAGTGGTTAAGCACCTTACTCATGTCACAAATACGTTGAGTGAGCAAAAGCACTCCACCCCAGCTCCACCAGTGGCGCTCAAGCACACTTGCACTGCCCCATAGGGATGGAGCTGCAAGGTCTCCTCAGGCCAGGAGGCAAGTGGGTACCCAAGGGCTTTGTAGGAGTTGAGGCCCTAATGCCTAGTGGTTAGCACCTCCATTTCTTGTTCGCTGTTTGAGAACTACAATGCCCACCCTGCACCGCGCCTAGCACACTGCGCTCAATATTAGTTGAACTGACTAAAAGGAAATAACTTTCTCGTCTGATCCTCAGCAGAACCTCAAAGCCAGGTCTTCATACTGTGTCGAAGACACTATGAGGAGAAGCGGATTGTACCCCAATCCTCCCCACCTCATGGCCTCCTGAATACGCTTGACGTCCCCTCAGTCTTTAGCCAAATCTCCTGCCTCCGCTCGACCCAGTCCATTACCGGGCTGGCTCCCGGGCCATCCACGTAGGCCAGGCCAGCAGCCCGCGGCCGGAAGCGGGACGCCGCGCGCGGTAAATGCCTGCGCGGCGGCCCAACTGTGAGCGGTTGGTTGGTCCGGCCGCCGGGTCTTACGAGTCCCTGGGACTCTCTGAGACCCGGCGTCGTGCGAGTCACTGAGGGGGCGCTGCATCGGGCTTCCTTCCTATTCCCTTTTATTTTGAGATTGGTTTTGTGGAGCTTTCCTTCCAGCAGCGCTGGGGGTTTCACAGGCCTGACAAGAGGCCCTAACCGCTCTGTGAGCTGTGGCCGCGCCGCTCCGCGGGGATGTGCTCGACGCCCGGGCTGCCCACGCCAGGGGCCTCGTTAGCCCTGCGGGTGTCGTTCGTAGACGTGCACCCAGAAGTGATCCCGGTGCAGCTATGGGGGCTGGTGGGCGAGCGGCGGGAAGAGTACGTGCGGCTGAGCCGGGAGATACAGGAGGCTGCGGCCACGCGCGGCCCGTGGGCGCTGGGTGGCGCCTCGGCCTCTTCGGGCGAGCTGTGCCTGGTGCAGATCGGGCTGATGTGGCACCGCTGTCGCGTAGTCAGCCGGCAGGCGGAGGAGAGCCGCGTCTTCCTGCTCGACGAGGGCCGCACCATCACAGCCGGCGCGGGCTCCCTGGCGCCCGGGCGCAGCGAGTTCTTCCACCTGCCCTCGGAGGTGCTGGGCTGCGTACTGGCCGGCTTGGTGCCGACGGGCGGCGGCGGCGCCGGCGGGGGCGAGCCCCAGCACTGGCCGTCCAGAGCCGTGGACTTCCTTAGCAACCTGCAGGGCAAGGAAGTCTACGGAAGGGTCCTGGACGTGCTGCTCCCCCATCGCCTGGTCCTTCTGGAGGTGCCGAATCTGTTCCAGCAGATGCAGGAGCTCGGCCTGGCCCGGCAGGTGCCCGACAGCCTCTTCCGCTCGCTGCTCAAGCGCTACCTTACAGCGGCCACTGCTGGCATGGGACCCGGGGTCCCTGTTCTCCCGCGAGTCCAACCCAAGCAAGAGCAACCTGGCCTGGATTACTTCTATCCCCAGCTGCAACTGGGCGTGACAGAGCCTGTAGTGGTGACCCAAGTGTGCCATCCCCACCGCATTCACTGCCAGCTCCGGAGCCTCTCGCAGGAGATTCACCGCCTCTCTGAGAGCATGGCCCAGGTATACCGCAGCTCAACAGGGACAGGAGATGACAACTGTACCAGTACCACCTGGGAGGAGAGGGAAGAAAGCCCAGACAAGCCGGGTGCTCCGTGTGCCTCCTGTGGATTAGATGGACTCTGGTACAGGGCGCTGCTGCTTGAAACTTTTCGGCCGCAGCGCTGTGCCCAGGTGCTTCACGTTGACTACGGAAGGAAGGAGTTAGTGAGTTGTAGTAGTCTTCGGTACTTGCTGCCTGAGTATTTTCGGATGCCTGTGGTGACCTACCCCTGCGCTTTGTATGGACTCTGGGACGGCGGGAGAGGCTGGTCTAGGTCACAGGTCGGTGACCTGAAAGCGCTGATACTGGGCCAGGCAGTGAATGCAAAAATTGAATTTTACTGTTCCTTTGAGCATGTGTACTATGTCACACTGTATGGAGAGGATGGAATTAATCTCAACTGTGTGTTTGGAGTGCAGTCATGTTGCTTGGCTGACAGATTGCTTCAGAACCAGGGAATAGATGAGGAGGAGGAGGAAGAAGAATCAGACACAGCTCTTTACTCTCAGTCTCTTTCTGAAGAAATGGATGAGATTTCGCTCCCAGCCCTAAGATCTACCAGGTTAAAGATTAATGCCTTCTATGATGCCCAGGTAGAGTTTGTTAAAAGTCCTTCTGAGTTTTGGATTAGGTTGAGGAAACACAATGGCACCTTCAGCAAGTTGATGAGGAGAATGTGCAGTTTCTATTCCTCAGCCACTAAGCTGGATGGTATAGTTTTGAAACCTGAACCTGATGACCTTTGCTGTGTCAAGTGGAAAGAAAATGGCTATTATCGGGCCATAGTCACCCAATTAGATGACAAAAGTGTCGATGTGTTCTTGGTTGACCGAGGCAATTCAGAAAATGTGGACTGGTATGACGTAAGAATGTTGCTTCCTCAGTTTAGGCGGCTACCAATATTGGCTCTGAAATGCACTCTAGCTGATATTTGGCCTTTGGGGAAAAGTTGGAGCCAGGAGGCAATTTCCTTTTTTAAAAAGACTGTGCTCCACAAAGAATTAGTTATCCATGTCCTTGATAAGCAAGATCATCAATATGTTATTGAGATTCTTGATGAATCAAGAACAGGGGAAGAAAACATTAGTAAAGTAATTGCACAAGCTGGATATGCCAAATATCAGGAATTTGAAACAAAGGATAAGATCCCAGTAAGTGCTGGTTCCCCAGGGCATGTTTCAAGCCACTGTACTGTAGAGCATAACAAAGTATCTTCTATCAAGAAGGTAGAAGTACATCAGAAAGCAGAAAGCAATCATAAAACCCCATGTGTTTTAGAAGCTTTGACTGGCACAATGGTTGTTACAAATGTTTCAACTGGACTTGTTTTGCAGGAAAAAGAGAAGAGAACATCAGTTTATACTCCACTTACAGAGAATTTCTTGAAAATTAAACCAGGCTCTTGTAAAGGAGAGCTAGAAGTTGGAAGTACAGTAGAAGTCAAAGTGTCTTGTGTTGAAAACCCTGGCTATTTCTGGTGCCAGCTGACTAGGAACATACAAGGATTTCGAACTCTAATGTGTAATATTCAGGACTATTGCAAAAAGGCAGTTACTCCTTATCAGGGAACCACCCCAGCTTGTTTGGCAAAAAGAACAGTAAATGGAAAATGGTCCAGAGCTCTGGTTAGTGAAGCGCCCTGTGCAGAGCATGTCAAAGTAATATTTGTAGATTATGGAGACAAAGATATGGTATCTGTGAAGAATATTTGTTCAATTAGTGAAGAGTTTCTTAAGATTAAGGCTCAGGCTTTTAGGTGCAGTCTGTATAATTTAATTCAACCAACTGGCCAAAATCCCTTTGTTTGGGGTGAAAAGGCAATGCAAGCTTTTAGTGAGTTTATAGATAATGCATGGGAAAGTAATCTAGAACTGAAATGCACAATATTTGCTTTGGCATCTGTACACGATGAAGAACTCTTTCATGTTGTGGATTTGCTAACACCCTTTCAGAGTGCATGCCATACTTTGGTAGAAAAGGGACTTGCAAGACCAGTAAAACTTGAGAAGCCTCTAGAGCCTTCTCTTCAGCTACATTCCTACTACTATTCTACACATGATATGAAAATTGGAAGTGAGGAATTAATGTGTATAACACATGTTGATGACCCTTGGACATTTTATTGTCAACTGGCAAGAAATGCAAACAATTTAGAACAGTTGTCATGTAATATTACACAATTAAGTGAAGCTTTGCTGAATCTAAAAACATCTCCCTTGATCTGTGGAAACTTGTGCCTTGCCAAGTATACTGATGAAAACTGGTATAGGGGGACAGTAATAGAAAAAGAAGCAAATAAAATCTTCTTTGTTGATTTTGGGAATGTCTGTGTAGTAACCAATGACGATCTGCTTCCCATACCTAGTGATGCGTATGATGTCTTACTTTTGCCCATGCAAGCTGTGAAATGCTCATTATCTGATATTCCTGATCATATACCAAAAAAGGTTACAACATGGTTTCAGGATACTGTTTTAGATAAGTCACTGAAGGCATTAGTTGTAGCAAAAGATCCAGATGGAAGACTCATTATAGAACTGTATGATGGCAGTACTCAAATTAATGCCAGTATTAATGAGAAGTTAGGGCTACTTGGTTACAAAGGTAAGACAAGAAAAGAAGAAGAAAGGAAAATACTCCTCTCTATAACTGAAACTCTTGAAGAAAAAAATGAAAATATGAAGTTGTCACCTACAAAATATTTAAGTAAATCAGTAGATGACAAAGTGTATAGTATGGAGATTTTGGGAGAATCATACAAACCTAAGATCAGCTCAGCATGTAAGGAACGCAAACTTTTACAAAGTTCAGCAAAGACAAATGTAGCCACTCAGAACTCTGCGGGAAATAAAAATAATCGAGTGCCTCTGTTAACAACAGAAAAGAAGGAAGGAATTTTTGCTAAGTCACCTTTGAAGGCCACAAAACTAGAAGCCATTGCTTCAGAGGAAAAAACAGGAGACTCTAACAAAGATGTGCCTCTAAAATTTTGTGAGTTCCCTCAGAAGGCTATAATGCCTGGGTTTAAAACAACTGTTTATGTTTCTCACATAAATAACCCTTCAGACTTTTATGTTCAGTTAATGGAAGATGAATGTGAAATTAATCATCTTTCAGAGAGATTAAATGATATTAGAACGAGACCTGAATATTATGCAGGTCCACCTTTGCAAAGAGGAGATGTAGTGTGTGCCGTTTTCCCTGAAGACAATTTATGGTATCGGGCTGTGGTGAAGGAACAACAACCTAATGACCTTTTCTCTGTGCAGTTTATAGATTATGGCAATGTTTCTGTAGTTTGTACTGACAGAATAGGTAGGCTTGACCTAGTTAATGCAATATTACCAGGATTGTGCATTCATTGCTCATTAAAGGGACTTCGGGTTCCTGAGATGATAAACTCTAAGGAAATGATGCATTACTTCTCCCAGAGGACAGATGAGGTGCAAATAAGATGTGAATTTGTTAAATTTCAAGAGCGATGGGAAGTTATTCTTGCTGACGAACAGGGGATCATAGCGGAAGACATGATTAGCAGATACGCTTTCAATGAAAAATCTCAAGAAGGTCCTTTTACTCAAATAATTAAAGGTGTCCATTCAAAGTCTGTTAACAAATCAGACATTGACACTTCAGTATTTCTTAACTGGTATAAACCAGAGATGAAGACGGTAAGAGCTTATGCATCCGTGATAGACGGACCTGAATACTTTTGGTGTCAGTTTGCTGATACTGAGAAACTTCAGTATTTAGAAGTGGAAGTACAAACTGCTGGAGAACTGGTAGCAAAGCAGAGAAATTGTATCACATTTCCTCATATTAGAGATCCCTGCATAGTGAAATATAGAGAAGATGGGCAGTATTATAGGGCATTTATCACTAATATTTGTGAAGATTGCCTGGTATCTGTCAGGCTTGTGGACTTTGGAAACACTGAAGACTGTGTGGACCCAAAAGCACTTTGGAATATTCCATCTGAACTTCTCTTGGTTCCCATGCAAGCCTTTCCATGTTGCCTCTCAGGATTTAATATTTTGGAAGGATTGTGCTCTCCGGAGGGAAATGACTATTTTTTTGAAATAGTCACAAAAGATGTGTTGGAACTAACGATATTGGAGATTAGAAGGGATGCTTGTGATATTCCTCTAGCAATTGTTGACTTGAAAAGCCAGGGTGAAAATATTAACGAGAAAATGAAGAAATATTCTAAAGTTAGTATTACTAACAGTAACCCACCCTGTGAAAAAAGTGGTCCAGAGACAAAAGGAGTCCTTGGGTACCCCAGTCCTGATGTTAGACTTAAGAAACAAAGTAATAAATCTGAACAAGATAAAACACTGTATGGGGAACCACAGACAGATGAGATCTCTGAACAAATTGAAAAAGATTTCAACATTGAAACCAAACCATGTAAACCCTGTGACCATGAAACTAGTAATATTGTTGAAGCTTTCAAAAACTCATACAAAGATAAAATTGGTACTGAGGTGCTGGAAGGTAAAGTAGAGTCCCATTTGGTTGACAAAGCCAAGTTTGATCATAAATACCTAAGTATAGGACATAACAAATTAATACCATGTTCTAGTGAAACAAAGGAGACATTAGAACTGAATTCACTTGAGGTTCCATTTTCTTCTGATGGTGAATCAAAAGAATTCTTAGAACTAGAATCCACTGAGTTACCGCTTTCTCTAGACGGGAAGGAACATAAAGAAGAGCTCAGTTTGGTGCCACTTTCCCAAGGCTGTGATACAGAAGCCACCCTGGAACCACTTACAGAGCCGCTTCTACCCAGTGATGAAGCCGAGAAACAGCCAGAACTGGAACTACCTACAGCCCAGCTATCTCTAGATGACAAAATAAATCCTTTGCCTTTAAAACTTAGTCAGAAAGCCCAAGAATTTGCATGTGCTGAGGACACCAGAAAGTTAAATTGTGTGGAATGTTTTGATGAGCAGCCCAGGATACCATTGCATCTACATGGAAAGAATTGCAACCCCAAAATGCAGATTGAAATGAATATATTTAAAGAAGAATTGATGGACTATAAAAACAAGGATACCATTTCATCGCTGACTCCTTTGTTTTCTGAAGAGGAATCTGGACCCGGCAGGAAACGCAATAATGCTTTACACGATCATGTCTCAGGTATGTGGATTTTTTTTTTCTGTTATTTAAATTTGATGTCTTTCAAAAATACTTGTTTTAAGAAAAAGAGAATCTTACATGGAATTTTTAAAAATTAGGTTTTTTTTTGATGGGGGGCAGATTAAAACCTGGTAGTGACTGAGATTTGGATTTTATGAAGGGCATTTTAAACATGGGGGAAATAACTTGTGAAAATCAGTGTAAAATACTACTTTATACACTGGGTAAAATGCTGAATTGTTAATTTTGTGTTTAGGAGTAGAGTGCTTCAAGTCTTTAAGCCTCCAAAGGTAACCACATTTAAAATGTAAACCAATCATCTTTAAAATGAAAAGGTTATATTTTTTGGTAAGTTCAAAAACACACTGAAGAGATTGAAACGGTAATCAAAAAACTTCCAACAAAAAAAAGCCCTGGCCCGGACGGCTTCACTGCAGACTTCAACCAAAATTTCAGAGAAGAGTTAACACCACTATTACTGAAGGTATTTCAAAGCATAGAAAGTGACGGAATACTACCCAACTCGTTCTATGAAGCCACCATCTCCCTGATACCAAAACCAGGTAAAGACATTACAAAAAAAGAAAATTATAGACCTATATCCCTCATGAACATAGATGCAAAAATCCTCAACAAAATTCTAGCCAATAGAATCCAACAACACATCAAAAAAATAATTCACCATGATCAAGTGGGATTTATACCAGGTATGCAAGGCTGGTTTAATATCAGAAAAACCATTAATGTAATCCATCACATAAATAAAACAAAAGATAAAAACCACATGATCTTATCAATTGATGCAGAAAAGGCATTTGACAAAGTCCAACACCCATTTATGATAAAAACTCTTACCAAAATAGGAATTGAAGGAAAATTCCTCAACATAATAAAGGGCATCTATGCAAAGCCAACAGCCAATATCACTCTAAATGGAGAGAACCTGAAAGCATTTCCCTTGAGAACGGGAACCAGACAAGGATGCCCTTTATCACTACTCTTATTCAACATCGTACTTGAAGTCCTAGCCGGGGCAATTAGGCTAGACAAAGAAATAAAGGGTATCCAGATTGGCAAGGAGGAAGTAAAGTTATCACTATTTGTAGATGACTATACACAGAAAACCCTAAGGAATCCTCCAGAAAACTACTGAAACTAATAGAAGAGCTTGGCAGAGTCTCAGGTTATAAAATAAACATACAAAAATCACTTGGATTCCTCTACATCAACAAAAAGAACACTGAAGAGGAAATAACCAAATAAATACCGTTCACAGTAGCCCCCAAGAAGATAAAATACTTAGGAATAAATCTTACCAAGGACGTAAAAGACCTATACAAAGAAAATTACAAAGCTCTACTACAAGAAATTCAAAAGGACATACTTAAGTGGAAAAACATACCTTGCTCATGGATAGGAAGACTTAACATAGTAAAAATGTCTATTCTACCAAAAGCCATCTATACATATAACGCACTTCCGATCCAAATTCCAATGTCATATTTTAAGGGGATAGAGAAACAAATCACCAATTTCATATGGAAGGGAAAGAAGCCCCGGATAAGCAAAGCATTACTGAAAAAGAAGAAGAAAGTGGGAGGCCTCACTCTACCTGATTTCAGAACCTATTATACAGCCACAGTAGTCAAAACAGCCTGGTACTGGTACAACAACAGGCACATAGACCAATGGAACAGAATTGAGAACCCAGATATAAATCCATCCACGTATGAGCAGCTGATATTTGACAAAGGACCAGTGTCAGTTAATTGGGGAAAAGATAGTCTTTTTAACGAATGGTGCTGGCATAACTGGATATCCATTTGCAAAAGAATGAAACAGGACCCATACCTCACACCATGCACAAAAACTAACTCCAAGTGGATCAAAGACCTAAACATAAAGACTAAAACGATAAAGATCATGGAAGAAAAAATAGGGACAACCCTAGGAGCCCTAATACAAGGCATAAACAGAATACAAAACATTACCAAAAATGATGAAGAGAAACCCGATAACTGAGAGCTCCTAAAAATCAAACACCTATGCTCATCTAAAGACTTCACCAAAAGAGTAAAAAGACCACCTACAGACTGGGAAAGAATTTTCAGCTATGACATCTCAGACCAGCGCCTGATCTCTAAAATCTACATGATTCTGTCAAAACTCAACCACAAAAAGACAAACAACCCAATCAAGAAGTGGGCAAAGGATATGAACACACATTTCACTAAAGAAGATATTCAGGCAGCCAACAGATACATGAGAAAATGCTCTCGATCATTAGCCATTAGAGAAATGCAAATTAAAACTACGATGAGATTCCATCTCACACCAACAAGGCTAGCATTAATCCAAAAAACACAAAATAATAAATGTTGGGGAGGCTGCGGAGAGATTGGAACTCTTATACACTGCTGGTGGGAATGTAAAATGGTACAGCCACTTTGGAAATCTATCTGGCGTTATCTTAAACAGTTAGAAATAGAACTACCATACAACCCAGAAATCCCACTCCTCGGAATATACCCTAGAGATACAAGAGCCTTCACACAAACAGATATATGCACACCCATGTTTATTGCAGCTCTGTTTACAATAGTAAAAAGCTGGAAGCAACCAAGGTGTCCATCAACGAATGAATGGGTAAATAAATTGTGGTATATTCACACAATGGAATACTCCGCATCGATAAAGAACAGTGACGAATCTGTGAAACATTTCATAACATGGAGGAATCTGGAAGGCATTATGCTGAGCGAAATTAGTCAGAGGCAAAAGGACAAATATTGTCTAAGACCACTATTATAAGATCTTGAGAAATAGTAAAAACTGAGAAGAACACATACTTTTGTGGTTACGAGGTGGGGAGGGAGGGAGGGAGGGAGAGGGTTTTTTATTGATTAATCAGTAGATAAGAACTGCTTTGGGTGAAGGGAAAGACAACACTCAATACATGGAAGGTCAGCTCAACTGGACTGGACCAAAAGCAAAGAAGTTTCCGGGATAAAATGAATGCTTCAAAGGTCAGCGGAGCAGGGGCGGGGGTCTGGGGAGCACGGTTTGAGGGGACTTCTAAGTCAACTGGCAAAATAATTCTATTATGAAAACATTCTGCATCCCACTTTGAAATGTGGCGTCTGGGGTCTTAAATGCTAACAAGCGGCCATCTAAGATGCATCAATTGGTCTCAACCCACCTGGAGCAAAGGAAAATGAAGAACACCAAGGTCACACGACAACTAAGAGCCCAAGAGACAGAAAGGGCCACATGAACCAGAGACCTACATCATCCTGAGACCGGAAGAACTAGTTGGTGCCCGGCCACAACTGATGACTGCCCTGACAGGGAGCACAACAGAGAACTCCTGAGGGAACAGGAGACCAGTGGGATGCAGACCCCAAATTCTCATAAAAAGACCATACTTAATGGTCTGACTGAGACTAGAGGAATCCCGGCGGCCATGCTCCCCAGACCTTCTGTTGGCACAGGACAGGAACCATCCCCGAAGACAACTCATAAGACATGAAAGGGACTGGTCAGCAGGTGGGAGAGAGATGCTGATGAAGAGTGAGCTAATTATATCAGGTGGGCACTTGAGAGTGTGTTGGCAACTCTTGTCTGGAGGGGGGGTGGGAGGATAGAGAGAGAGGGAAGCTGGCAAAATTGTCACGAAAGGAGAGACTGAAAGGGCTGACTCAATAGGGGGAGAGCAAGTGGGAGTACAGAGTAAGATGTATGTAAACTTATATGTGACAGACTGATTGGATTTGTAAACGTTCACTTGAAGCTTAATAAAAGTTAATAAAACAACAACAACAACAACAAAAAACACACTGAACCTTTGCCAAGCACTATTTAGGCATGAATTTAAGATAGGGATCATTTTAGCAGATTTTTCAAATTTAACAGTTTTGTTTCATGTAGAAACTCTTAAAAAATAGGTTTAGGGAGACTATTAAAGGAAGTTCATAGTCATGAGTAAAGCTTAGAGAACATTATCGTTAACATTTTTGGATTTTTTTTACTGCTCTTTGCTACTTTAAAAGATTTGAAAGTTACATCAAATGGCTAACTTTCAGTTTTTTAAAGGATGTTAGACTTTTTAAATGTCAGTTTTTATATCATTAAATTTGAGCCATTGCACAAAATTTTAAAAATAGAATAAGAAGAATGAAAATCACCATAATCCTACTACCAAGAAATGCCCACTATAAACACTATGGTGTACTTCTTCCTGTCATCTTTTACCCTTTCGGTGTATGTCTAACCCAACCCTTTGCTGTTGAGTCGATTCCGACAAATAGTGACCCTATAGGACAGAGTAGAGCTGCCCCATAGGATTTCCAAGGCTGGAATCTTTACCAAGGAAACACTGGTGGTGTAGTGGTTAAGTGCTACATCTGCGAACCAAAAAGTCGGCGGTTCAAATCTGCCAGGCGCTCCTTGAAAACTCTATGAGGCAGTTCTACTCTGTCCTATAGGGTCGCTATGAGTCGGAATCGACTCAACGGCACTGGGTTTGGTTTTTAATCTTTACCAAAGCAGACTGCCCCATCTTTCTCCTGGGGAGCAGCTGGTAGATTCCAGCAGTTGACCTTTCAGTTAGCAGCTTAGCCCTTTAACCACAGTACCATCAGGGCCCTTCTGTGTATGTCTGGCTACATATGATTTGAAAAATGAAATAGAGATCATACAGCATTGAACCCTACATTTTAATCCCTTAAATATGCTTTCAAAATATTTTAATTGCATAGTATATCATCCTGTGGATATACCATAATTGATTTAAATGTTACCCTAGCATTCGATATTTAGTTATTCTTATCACATTTTCCTAAGTACTGACTTTTCTGTAAGAATATCTGTTCACTTACTGCTGCTTCATTATAGGAATGGCTGTTGTAAAAATAGATAACACCACTTGCAGCAACAGTACCAGCTTCTAGTAATTTTCAGTGATAGAAATTAGGTTTACATCCTTATGATAGTGGTGTTTCTAAAGGAAAGCAGAAGGGATTGTATTGGAGGAAGCACAGGAAGAATTAAAAATAAAATCTAGGAAAAGAGACAGGCTTAGTACATATCATACCAATGTACTGATTACATGATAGTGATTATATAGGAATTTTAAATGCAGATTAGGAAAATGCTCTGCTTGTGTATCTAGCATTAAGGAATTAAGAGTTATGAATTGAGTCTTCACTTTGTTCAATTTAGCAGCTCAACTGGAGAACACCTATGCTCTGAAAGGATTTACTGTTGGATCCAAATGTGTTGTGTGGTCAAGTCTAAGAAACATGTGGTCCAAGTGTGAGATTTTGGAAATAGCTGAAGAAGGCACAAGAGTAAGTGAAATTTAAGTACTTTATCTCAACATGTACTTGCAGACTGTTAAGAAAATTTTATCAAGCTTTAATGGACAAGAGAATGCAATTTAACAGATGTTTACCTGCTCTTTCCTCCTGGTTATTTGATGCAGTGCAAAAACCTACCTTAAAAATCCATATATAAGAAACCATCCTGGGCTCTTCACTCCTCTTCCCTCCTAAAATCCTATCAGTCACCAAGAGCCACACTTTCCACTTCTTAGCTCTTAACTGAAAGAGCTTTTTATCCCTGCCTTAGCTGAGTCGATCGTTTCGCAAGTAGATTATTCTAATAACCTTTTATCCAGTCTTCCTTAAACAGTTTCTCCACATTGTCAGTGTAAAGTTTGTCGAATGTAAATCTGACTACATCATGCCTGTGTGTGAAAAAATTTTCAGGGAAATCCAGTTGTGTTGTAGTTCTCCTGTGATCTGAAAACCACCTGTACCAGAATTACCAGCTGTGTTCCTTAAATTACAGATTCTTGGGTCTTGCCCTGACCTGCTGACTCAAAATTTCTGGGAGAAGGATCCAGGAAAGTGCACTCTTAGACCATTAAAACTTGAGAACCATTGGTCTACAATATAAAAAAGTCAAGCTCATTAACATGGCATAGAAGGTCCTCTAGGGTTGAGCCTCCATGTACCTCTCCAGCCTTATGTCTTCCTCCTTTGTATTTTGTACTTCATATTAGATTACCATTAAACTTCTTGAGTTCTCTTTATATGTATATAACATTGTGTTGGATTGCTTCAGTGTCTTTATTAATGCAGCTCCGTTTGCCATTCCCCCATCTCCACCCTCCTTCACCAAAAGTGCTTCATACCAGAGCTTCGAACTGGTCATTTTTGGTTCGACCCCCAGCTGAGAATTTGTGTTTCCACCCTAGTTATACTGAACTGGAATCTACATTTTATCAAGATCCCTAGGTGATTCTTATATATAACTTCCTGGGAACTTGTTAGAAATGCAAATTCTCCACAGGGAACTTGTTAGAAATTAAGTCCTGCTTTATACCTATATCATATTATTCTGCCTCCTCCTGCAGAAGTCTGTACTTCCTGCATTGTATTACCTGCTTAGAGGTCTGTGTCTCCACTAGATTTTGAACTTCTTGAGGTAAGATCTAAATTTTATCCGTCTTTTATCTCCAGGTGTAGATACTCAATATACACTTGTTGAAGTGAAGTACCACTGAGTTGAAACATAAGTTTAATAAAACAATTTTCATTGCCTTTTAAAAGTATTTCATTTAAAAAAGAATTGTTGTGGTACATAAATCAGTTACAGTTTTTGGAACTTGCCAAAGTTTATTAAATTTTCTGTTTTCTCTTAAAGGTTTTGAACCTTTCTAATGGCGTGGAGGAGACAGTGGATCCTGAGAATGTCTGGAATGGCATACCTAATTTGGACAAGAGTCCATCTGAGGTATAGAATTATGTAATTACTTATTAATGAGAGCATTGCCTTTTGTTTGGAAAGATGACTTATAAAACTATTTCTAAAGCCCTTGTGTTAAGAAAAATTGAGAAAAAAATTATAATGTACCAAAACAACTCAAAAAAGCAATTAAAAAAAATCAAGGTTTCTGGACCTTACGGAAAAGTAATTAATGTTTTACTACTTGATTTTCACTTTGGGATTTAAAAAATGAAAATTGTTTAGTGTTCATGACTTCTGAAAAATAAATTCTTGGTGCAGAAAATCTGGCAAATACGGCAAAGTTAAAGAGGAGAAAGTAACAGTCACACGTAATATGCCCATCCACATACAAACAGGGTTAGCAGTTTGTTTTTATTTCATAATTTTTTAATTTATATGGACTATAAGTGTATCATCTACATATTTAGGTGCCCCTGATGGCGTAGTGGTTAAGAGCTATGGCAGCTAACCAAAAGGCTGGCAGTTTGAATCCACCAGGCCCTCCTTGGAAACTCTATGGGGCAGTTCCACTCAGTCCTCTAGGGTCACTATGACTCAGAATCGACTCCAAGGCAGTGGGTTTTTTTTAGTGGCACAATGGCTAAGCACGTGGCTGCTAGCTGACCTGGAGATCTGCTTCTGTAAAGACTACTGCTAAGAAAACCCTATGGAGCAGTTCTACTCTGTCACATGGGGTCATTATGAGTTGGAATCGACTCGACAGCACCCAATAACATCTACATATTTGGTCATAGTTGATTTCGTTCAACATACATTTTATTGTCCATATTCTTCATTTAAGACTATATGGAGGGCAGTTTCCCATGTCACTATGATGTGGCTGGTCATTTGAGCTTATCCTGTTTGGAATTTGCCGAATTTCTTGCTTTTGTAAGTTTGTCTGATAGTTCCAACATTTGGTCATCTTAGGGTTTGCATCTGTTGACTGTCTGTTCCCTTGAGAAATGGTTAGATTTTCCTCATTCTTTGTATGTTGAATAAGTGTAGATTTTATCCTGGACATTTCAAATATTATGCTGTAAGACTTTGGGTCCTGTTAATCCTCTGGAATATGTTGAAATTTTTGTTTTATCAGGCAATCAACCCAGTTAGGTTCATACGACAAATTCTCTCTCTCCTTAATGTGCTTGGTGGTTTCAATGTCAGTTTAGTTTTTAAAACCTTGGCTGTGTTGTTTGGGTCTTCCTAGTACATGAGCCACTTGGGGCTCATTCTGGGACTTGGGCAGTGATTTATACTGTAGTTCAGTTGTTGAAGCCTTTGCTGTGCTTACTTGGTTTTGTCTGTACATGCATAGCTCAGGGGTGACCCTGGAACTTATATCAGTTCACATGCAGTATTACCTATTGCTGTCAAGTTGATTCTGATTCATAGCAACCTCATAGGACAGAGTACAACTGCGCCCACAGAATTTACAAAGCTGTAAATCTTTACAGAAGCAGACTGCCACATTTTTCTCCTGCAGAGCAGCTGGTGGGTTCAAACTGCCGACCTTTCAATTAGCAGCCGAGCTCTTAACCACTGCACCACCAGGGCGTCATATATCATATTAGGGGTTCAAATTTCCCAACTCTTTCCTCTCTGAGATTTTCTCCAAATATTCTGGCTTCTGAGTTTTCTTTTTCCAGTCCCCAAGGGCCCCTTTTTCTGGTTCCTCTGGCCAGAACGCAGGTTTTTCTCAGTTTCCCTCTGTGCTGTTGTGCAGTTCTGTATAATCAAGCCTGCCTTGGGGTGAAGCAGATAGAAGAAATTCATGGGAATTCTCACTACTACAGAACAGAGGCCCCATCTCCCAGTTTTCTGGGTAGAGAGATAGGTCTTCTCTTAGATTTTTAGGTGTATGCACTACCACTAAGGAGCCCTGGTGACACAGTGGTTAAGTGCTTGGCTGCTAACCAAAAGGTTGGCAGTTTGAACTCCCTGGCCACTCCATGGGAGAAAGATGTGACAGTCTGCTTCCATAAAGATTACAGCCTTGGAAACCCTATGGGGCAGTTCTACTCTCTCATATAGGGTCACTGTAAGTCAGGAAATCAACTCAATAGCAATGAGTTTGTTTTTTTTGGGTTTGTACTACCACATCTGCCCCCAGACTGTGGCTGTGGCTACCCTCAGGGCAGGGCTAGAAGATGAAACAGAAAAAACGATTTGGGGGTTTTCCACACCACCTCCCACTCTTTAGCATATAGAGGCCCCTTTTCCTGATCCTCCGACTAGAAATAAAGGTTTTGCTGCCAGCTGTATGGTTCTGTAATTTGGCCCAGCCGTCATTCACTATCAGGAGACAAAAGGAGGAAAAGAAGAAAAAAGATGATGAAACTCACCTTGGTTACGTTATTCAGGTTTTTACTTCAGTCTTCAATCTATTTGTTCCTTTCTACATCTCAGGGTCTTGAGGTAGGTGCTTTTTGTGTTCAGTCCAGAATATATAGTTTTAATCAGTGGATTAGAGAGGCTGTCATCACCTTACTTCACCGTGGCTGGCACTAGAAGACTGTAAACAATTTTTCATAGCTGCATAACATTGTGCCGTAATTTATTACATTCTAATCTTTTCCACCCATTAACTTTGAAAGGTTCATATGTTTACATACATAGAGGCTCCTGTTTGGATGAATAGGAGAGAACCATGTACGACTATTTAAAGTGGACATAAAATAATATAGACACAACACTTCTGGCTTTAACCAACCTAACTAACAATCCTGTAGACACTACTTATAAGTAAGGCTTTAATTTTTTTTATTTGGTTATTAATGGAATTTAAGTGATTCTTTCCTCAAATTTGAGCAAAAAAAAAAAAATTTTTTTTTTTTTTTTTTTTAGGATACATCGAGTCACCATGATCTGGCAATCTTTCTTTTTTTTATTGTACTTTTTTTAGATGAAGGTTTACAGGACAAACTAGCTTCTCATTAAACAGTATAGATATTGTTTTATGACATTGGTTAACAACCCTACAACATATCAACACTCTCCTTTCTCGACCTGGGGTTCCCTATTACCAGCTTTTTTGTCCCCTCCTGCCTTCTAGTCCTTGCCCCTTGGCTGGCATGCCCATTTAGTCTCATTTTGTTTTCGGGATCTGTCTAATCTTTGGCTAAAGGGTGAACCTCAGGAGTGACTTCGTTACTGAGCTAAAAGGGTGTCCCGGGGCCATATTCTTGGGGTTTCTCCAGTCTCTGTCAGGCCACTAAGTCTGGTCTTTTTGTGTGAGTTAGAATTTTGTTCTACATTTTCCCCCAGCTGTTCCAGGACCCTCTATTATGATCCCTGTCAGAGCGGTCAGTGGTGGTAGCTGGGCACCATCTAGTTGTGCTGGACTCAGTCTGGTGGAGGCCATGGTAGTTGTGGTCTATTAGTCCTTTGATCTAATCTTTCCCTTGTGTCTTCAGTTTTGTTCATTCTCCCTTGTTCCTGAAGGGGTGAGACCAGTGAAGTATCTTAGATGGCCGCTCACAGACTTCTAAGGCCCCAGACACTACTCACCAAAGTAGAATGTGGAACATTTTCTTTATAAACTATGTTTTGCCAATTGAGCTAGATGTTCCCCTAGACCATGGTCCCCCCAGCCCTCAGTCCAGCATTTCAGTCCCTCAGGGAGTTTGGATATATCTATGGAGCTTCCATGACCTTGCCTTGGAGAATTTGTGCTGGCTTTTTCCCCAGTATTGTGTACTGTCTTGCCCTTCAGCAAAGTTTTGTTTAGTAGTTTTCTTTGTATAGGACTTTTACATCATTGGTTAGATTTGTTCCTCATTATTTTATTTTTTTAGGGGCTATTATAAATGGCCCTGGAAAGAGAAGAAGCCCCGGATAAGTAAAGTATTACTGAAGAAAAATAAAGTAGAAGGACTCATACTACCTGACCTCAGAACCTACTATACAGCTGTGGTAGTCAAAACAGCCTGGTACTGGTACAATGACAGATACATTGGCCAATTGGTAACCCAGATGTAAATCCATCCATCTACAGTCACCTGATCTGTGACAAGGGCCCAAAGTCCATCATATGGGGAGAAGACAGTCTTTTTAACAAATGGTGCTGGCAAAATTGAGTGTCCATCTGAAAAAAAATGAAACAGGACCCATACCTCACACCATACACTAATTCAAAATGGATCAAAGACCTAAACATAAAAGCAAAAACTATACAGATCATAGAAGAAAAAATAGGGTCAAGGCTAGAGGCTCTAATACACAGCATAAATAGCATACAAACCATAACTAACAATAGACAAACACCAGAGGATAAGCTAAATAACTGGGATCATCAAAGATTGTTTCTTTTTTGTGTGTAAACCTTTTCATAAATTTTTATAGTAGTGGTCTCATATAATATTTGTCCTTTTGTGATTAACTTATTTTACTCAGCATGATGCCCTCCAGATTCATCCATGTTGTGAGATACTTCGCAAATTCGTCATTGTTCTTTATCTTTGCATAGTACTGCATTGTGTGTACGTACCATAGTATGTTTATCCATTCATCTATTGATGTGCATCTAGGTTGTTTCCATCTTTTTGCTATTGTGAACAATGCTGCAGTGAACATGGATGTGCGTATATCTGTTCACGTGACGACTCTTACTTCTCTAGGATATACTCCTAGTAGTGGGATTGCTGGATCATATGATATTTCTATTTTTAGCATGCTAAGGGAGCACCATATTGTTTTCCAAAATGGTTGTACCATTTTTCATTCCCACCAGCAGTGTATAGGCGTTCCAATCTCCCCACAGCCTCTCCAACATTTGTTATTTTCTGTTTTTTTGATTTGTGCCAGTAATGCTGGGGTGAGATGGTATCTCATTGTTGTTTTGATTTGCATAATGGCTAGTAATCGTGAGCATTTCCTCATGTGTCTGTTAGCTGCTTGAATGTGTCTGTTCATTTCCTTTGCCCATTTTTTAATTGGATTATTTGGTTTTTTGTTGTAGATTTTAGAGATTAGACCTTTGTCATGTTTGTAATAATCAAAATTTTTTTCCCAGTCGTAGGTTCTCTTTTTACTCTTTTGTTGAAGATTTTTGATGAGCATAAGCATTTAATTTTTAGAAGATTCCAGTCATCTAGCTTATCTTCTGCAGTTTGTTTGTCATTAGCTATGGTTTGTATCCTGTTAATGTGTATTAGGGCCTCTAGCATTGATCCTGTTTTTTCTTCTATGATCTTTATAGTTTTTGGCTTTATAATTAGGTCTTTGATCCATTTTGAATTAGTGTATGGTGTGAGGTATGGGTCCTGTTTCATTTTCTTGCAGATGGACATTCAGTTTTGCCAGCACCATTTGTTAAAAAGACTGTATTTTCCCCATATGATGGACTTTGGGCCCTTGTGGAAGATCAGGTGACCACAGGTGGATGGATTTACATCTGGGTTCTCAATTCTGTTCCACTGGTCAATGTATCTGTCATTGTACCAGTACCAGGCTGTTTAGACTACCATAGCTGTATAGTAGGTTCTGAGGTCAGATAGTGTGAGTCCTCTTACTTTATTCTTCTTCAATAGTGCTTTTACTTATCCGGGGCTTCTTCCCTTTCTATATAAAGTTAATGATTAGTTTTTCCATCTCTTTAAAGAATGTTGTTGGTATTTCAATTGGGATTGCATTGTATTTGTAAATTACTTTGGGTAGAATTGCCATTCTCACAATGTTGAGTCTACCTATACATGAGCATGGTATGTTTTCCATTTATGTAGATCTCTTGCTTTCTTGTGGTAGTGTTTTGTAGTTTTCTTTGTATAGATCTTTTACATCCTTGGTTAGATTTATTCCTAAGTATTTGGTTTTTTAGGGGCTACTATAAATGGTATTTTTTTTCCTGATTTCCTTTTCATCATTCTTTTTATTGGTGTATGGGAATCCAACTGATTTTTGTATCTTTGTCTTGTACCCTGCTACTCTGCTGAATTTTTCTACTAGTTCCAGTAGTTTTCTCATGGAGTCTTTTGGGTTTTCTATGTATAGTATCATATCATTCTGGCAGTCTTTCTAATTACATTTTTCTTAGATTGTTTTTTCATCTGAGCTATTTAATTTCATCATAAGTGTGTCTCATTAGTTTCTGTATCACATCATGCATGAAAATGATGCTATTAGTTATTGGACAGAATGTAGGAGAATTGCCCCTCTTCATTAAGTCTTTGGAGTCCCTGGGTTGTGCAAATGGTTAATGTGCTCAGCTGCTAACTGAAATGTTGGAGGTTCAAGTCCATCCAGTGGCAACTCAGAAGAAAGGCCTGGCCATTTACTTCCAGAAAGTCAGCCACTGGAAACCCCGTGGAGCACAGTTCTACTCTGACACACACAGGGTTGCCATGAGTCAGAATCGACTCGATGGCAACTGGTGGTGGTATTGTCTTTAATATAGCATCCGTGGCTGACCACAAATTATATGCTCAAATAGCTTGAAGGTTAAAAACTGGATAAAGGGTACTTCACTCTCTGTGAGGAGTGGTCCAGGGGAGATATTCCAGAGAAATGAGTATTGAATAACAGCAAATGTACTTGAAGTGATTCTTAATTATAAAATTAGATTGTCATAATTTTACTTGGAATACTTTTTGTTGTTTACCTTGTTTTTCTGGGTTACGTATGGTCCCTTTTCTAATTTTAATTATTTTGCACTTGTAATAAAGAATTGGGACTAATCCGAAAGTTTCTTTTGTTAGGCTGTATTCCAAACTATGGGAAAAGATCTTTACCTCATGTTGTTGGATGATAATGGCAATTAAAGGTAACTTGTGTTTTTAAAGCAAAATGCCTTTATCACTTGAATCACCAAGTCTTAAAGATACCATTACCTTCAACCTCTTAAAAAAGATGATTTATTGATTTCCTTTCATGGTAGTAATAGGAAAAAAAAAAAAAAAAAGATGCTTTAGCTAAAAGTGTTCAATGTGCTTATGGTGATAACCAAGAAGAGAATTTCTTGAAATGGCATAGGAAATTTGTTTGCTGACTGAATTAATCTTGAAAATGAAATTGTGAATCTGATAAATGCCTATTTTAAAGGATTTCAGAGGATTTTGTAGGGTCAGTTAGGTCATATGTTCAATGATCTTCGTAAGCTAAATAATCTCTTGCAATTTGTATCTGAGTTTTTAGTTTATATACTTGACAAGATTAAATCTGTTGAACGTTTCTGGTTATTGCATGGTGTTTCTCATAAACAGCACATTGGTTCTTAGAATGGAGGCACAGTGAGAATGAAATCAGCTCTTGGTGGCTTTAGTATCATGTGAAAAGTACAAAGTAATCAAAGGGACAAAGAACCAATCAGTTATCAAACTTGTCAGCATCATCCTAGTAAAATAGAAAATTTCATAATATTTCAGGGAAATGTTATGACAGTTTCATGATATTTCAAGGAAACTTTTTTTGATAATAGTTACCATGTGAGAATCAAAATATAATTAAAAGAAAAAAAACCATCAAGTCGGTAGGAATAATTCACCATAGTAATTAGAATACATGTCTATTCCCGCCCCCCCCCCCCTTTTTTAGAGAACGTTAAGTGTGTTGTGGTCATATCCTTATAAATAATATTCTTGTGTTTATGTTTCTTTTCTCAACTTAAGGTTTTTCTCTTCTTGTTTTAGAAAAAGGTTCTGGAGGCGATGTTGATTTAACTGTGGATCCACAGATGTGGCCAGTCAGACAGACGCTGCTCATAAACAAGTAGCACCTTGTCCAGACCAACAGAGTGTTTGAGAAACGTGTGCGCAAGTAACTACAAGAAGCTGTCATTTTTGAAAACTTGGACATATGCCTAAAACAAAATAGGTATCAGGTTGACTGTGCAGGTATATTTATAGTGGTATGGCTACATACACAGTTCTGGGATCTTTGCTATTCCTTTAAATGTCTTATGTTCCTAATCACCCAGGAAGATTTAGTTTGCTAAATGATTTGCTAAAGTACTTACTCATATTTCAGAAATCTATTTTGCTGTCTTTTGAATATAGTGTTTAAAATAAAATAGAAAAATATAAGTTATAATGCTACTTAGAAGGATGGCTTTGTTAGGAGTAACTCCTGTAGAATTTTTGTTTTGTTTTTGAAGCTTTGCCTTGTCTGTCTGGTTAAACTTTGACTAATATCCTATTTGAATTTGTTTAAATTTCATTTGTTAAGATTTAAATAAAGTTTCTCCTTAAAGGTATGGTAGTCTTATTTCATTAAAAAACAAATAGAATTCTTGAATATCTGTGTTTACATAGCTCCTCCTTTCTAATTGAGAAAGCATAGTAATATTATATATTAGCTATTATGTGTTAGGAACTCAGCTGGTACCTTAAATGCATTCTTATTTGATTCTCCATTTGGAGGTGCTTATTAATATTATCCAAATTTTTAAGTGAGAAATTTGAAGCTTTTTAGAGAAGTTAAATAACTCACCCAAGGACAGATAGCTAGTGAGTCTCAGAGACTTGACAAAACCCAAACTCATCTAACTTCAAAGCCCATGCTTTTAAACATGGTTTTGTATAGCCTGTAGTATGCAAAGAATAGGTCCTAGCTTTTGGAAACAGAACCTAGCTATATGCTGCTTAGTAGATATCTGACCTGGGAAGTTTATATAATGTCTTGAGCCTTTGATTTTACTCATCTGTTGAATGGAACTAATGAAGCCTTTCTTGCAGTGTTTTTAAGATTAGAAATAATTTGTAAAGTGTCTTTGTTTCCTAGTGCTGCTGTAACAGAAATGCCACAAATGGGTGGCTTTAAAGAATAGAAATTTATTTTCTCACAGTTCAGGGGACTAGAAATCCAAATTCAGGGCACCAGCTAGAGGCAAAGGCTCTCTCTGTGTCAGCTCTGGGGGAAATTCTTTGTCCCTCTAAGCTTCTGTATTCCTTGGTTCATTTGCCACGTGAAAACCCTAGGTTCTCCTTAGCGTGATTTATTATAGCCAATAAACAAGAGGCTGAGGTGTGAGATAAAAAAGACGCCTTTATTTCATTGCCCAAGGAAAGGAGCAATTGGGGTTGTTGCCTCCAGGACTGCTAGCAGGTGGCTTGGGGAGGTGGGCTTTTACAGAGAGCAGACAAGGAAATGCAAATTCATCAAGAATATTCAGGACTGACCTTCATGCAGGTGCTCAGAGCTTGGTGATGACTAGGCTTTTTTTTTTAGACAAGGGTTCGATTCTCCAGGAGGGAGGAAGAGGGCAATTTTCCTTCATTAGCATGTTAAGGCTCCGCCTAGAGGCAGGTTGAGGCTATCTATGGCCCATTCTGTTGTTATCTTGTCAAGGACAATTTCAGAAGAATGTGTGGCTTATTCTGCTTGGTGTAGGAGGATAAGCCAGAGCAGGTGTTTCTTAGAAGGGCTGGGCTCTGAGGCTGCCCGCCTCAGGTTCCTTGGTGATCTTCATGTGGCAGTTATCTGTATGAGTCAGAATCGACTCGATGGCAACAGGTTTGGTTTTTTTGGTTTTCGACCCCCTTTACCCTTAGTTTGTGCTCACTTCTGTGTCTAATCCGCTCTTAAAACTCAGAAGTGATTAGGTTTAGGACACACCCTACACTGGTATGGTCTCATTAACATAAAAAAGACAACCGTATTTCCAGACAGGATTACATCTACAGGTATAAGGGTTAGGATTCCAAAACATAATTTTAGGAGACACAATTCAATCCACAACATTCTACTCTTTGGCCTCCTAAAATTTATGTCCCCACATGTAAAAACACATTCATCCTGTCACATCATCCCAAAAGTCTTATCCCATTCCAGCAACAACTTCAAGTCCAAAAGTTCATCTTCTGATTCATCTAAAGCAAGTATGTGTGAGACTAGTATGTGTGTTCCACCCTGGGGCAAAATTCCTCTTCATCTGTGGACCTGTGAAACCTAGAATACAAGTTATCTGCTTCCCAAAGTACAATGGTGGAATTGGCACAAGGTAGACATTCCCATTACAAATGGGAAAAGTTGTCAGGAAAAGAAGGGGTCATGGGTACTAAGCAAATCCACAGTCCAGCAGAGTAAATTTCATTAGTTCTCAAGGCTTGAAAATAATCTTGTGTTCTCTAGGACTGTCTGGGCAATGACCCCTTGGCTCTAGCCATCAGCCCCATCTTCCATACCTACTAGGACTAAAACTTCTGCTCTCTTGGCTTTGGGTAGCCCCATTCTCCTGGTTCACCTGAGTGGTGACTCCAGCCTCTTGGCCTCAAGTGTCCCCATTCTCCTGGCTAACGGGCTTGGCAGCCTCACTCTCTCTACTTTGGGTGTTGGCCCTGTTTTCTTGGCCCACCTAAATGGCAGCCCTACCCTCTGGAACTGAGGTAGTGATGACTGAAGTTATTGAAACCTTTTTTTTAAGAGATGGTGGTTCCACCATTTGGAACCGGGGGAGTCCTGCCTCCCTGCTCCCCTGTGCTCCTTCTAACAGTTCTGTTGATCTTCAAACTACTCCCAGGATAATGGCTTCCTTTTCTTAGAGGACAACAGATGTTTGCAACGAAGTAGCTTCACTGGCCCGTTTACTGCCATAGAATTCAAGGAGTCAGACTGCTTTCCTTCATCTAGCTCTTTCTCTGTCCCTTTTGACCTAAATTGACAGGATATCTGCTGTGGTGTTAGATTAGATCTATCAGTCAAAAGCTGATCTCTTTAGCAAAGGATCCTGTGGCAATGCCTTTGGTCAAAGTTCCAGGACATCTTAATTTGTACAACAGAATTTTCCAAATCTTTAAGTTCTGGCTTCATTTTTAAATGTATCTCTTTCATCCTGATTTTTTACTCTAAGTGGCAAAGGGAAACCACACTGCCCCTTCCAAATTTCACTTAGAAATCTGAGTTCATCACTTACAAGTTCTCCTTTTCACCAAACATTCAAACATAGTTCAGAAAAGTTCTTTGCCACTTTATAAAAAGGTCCATCCTTCTTCCTGTGTCTAATAATATGTTCTTCATTTCCTCTTGAAGCCACACCAAAGCACATTTAGGTCCACATTTCTAGAAACAGTCTGTTCATGGCAACAAGTTTTCCCCACAGCCCTCAATTCTTTCTGAGCACGCATCAGAATCACCCTTAATGTTGATAATTCTATCAACGGTCTCTTCAAGGCAGTTTAGGCTTTTAATATCAAACACCTCAAAATTCCCCCAGCCTCTATCCATTACCCAATTCCAAAATCCATTCTACATTTTAGGTATTTGTTAAAGCGGCACCCCCAATTCTTGGTGCCAAATTCTGTCTTAATTTCCTGGTGCAGCTGTAACAGAAATACCATATCTGAGTAGCTTTAACAAACAAATTTGTTTTCTCATAGTTCAAGAGGCTAGAAGTCTCAATTCAGGGCACTGGCTCTAGGAGAAGCCTCTCTATCTGTAGGTTCTGGGAGATCTTCGTCTTTTTCAGCTTCTATAGCCCTAATAGAAACCCTGGTGTTAAGTGCTACAGCTGCTAACCAAAGGGTTGGCTGTTCACATCCACCAGGCATTCCTTGGAAACTCTACGGGGCAGTCATACTCTGTCCTATAGGGTCACTCTGAGTCGGAATTGAGTCGACGGCACTGGGTTTGGCTTGGTTTGGTTTGATAGCCCTTGGTTCATTGTCGATACTCATGTGGCATCTATCTTCCCGTTTGTGCTTCCTTCTGTGTCGAATCTGCTCTTTTTATAACTCAGAAGTGGTTAGGTGTAAGACACACCCTACAATAATATTGTCTCATTAACATAACAAAGAAATCCCTATTCCCAAAAGGGATTACATTCACAGGTAATGGAGTTAGGATTCCAACACATATCTTTTGGGTACACAATTCAATCTATAACGGTGCCTGAAAAGGAATAGGCATTCGATGTTTCTGTCTTTTCCCTGAAAATACTCAATATGCATTATGTTGGTTTTCTCTTAAACCTTAACTCATTGGATTAGTTATTTTCTCCTTTTGGCATCAGTATGTGCAACCAAGAAAGTACTGTTAAAAAGTCCTACTGAAGTGGACATCAATACAATTGGAATGTTTATTCATTTCTAAAACGAGTAGGGAAAAGGTTTGCTAAGTGAGACTGGGGAAAAGGTGAATGTATAGGAAGCATTATTAGACCCTGAAGTCTGATGGGAATGGTGAGAATTAAGAACCTTAAAAGCTGGGTATAATTTCAGTAAGTAGAGAGGGTTTTGCACTAAAAATCATTGAGTTAGGTGAGCGTATTGTTTATTTTTGGGAAAATGAATAGACTTTGGCTCATTCACGTAGGAGAAATAGTTGTGAATTACCAGGCGAGAAGGTCAGAGGAGATGTATTAGGGCTAAATTATAGAAAGCCTTCAGTTTCAAGCTAAGGAGCTTAATTTAACTCCTTAGGCAAAAAAATGTAATATGAATAGCTAAAGGAGGAAAGAAGTCAAATTTCTCAAAATAAGTGATATTATACCTAAAAATAGGACTGAGGTACCAAGTCAGAACACACAGTTCATTATTAGCTGAGCAGAAGAGATAGGGATATAATAGTTAACCACACTTACTTATTAGATATTGATTATCCCTGTTTCTACAGGCTTGTTGTTGTTAGGTGCTATTGAGTCGGTTCCAACTTATAGCAATGCTGTGTACAACAGAAGGAAACACTGCCCAGTCCTGCACTATCCTCACAGTTGTTGCTATGCTTGAGCCCATCTTCGCAGCCACTGTGTCAGTCTATCTCCTTAAGGGTCTTCCTCTCTTTTGCTGACCCTCTACTTTACCAAGCATGATGTCCTTCTCCAGGGACTGGTTCCTCCTGATAACATGTCCAAAGTACATGAGACAAAGTCTTGCCATCCTCGCTTTTAAGGAGCATTCTGGCTGCACTTCTTCCAAGACATATTTGTTCATTTTTCTGGCAGTCCATGGTCTATTCCATATTCTTTGCCAACCTCATAATTCCAAGGCATCAATTCTTCCTTGGTCTTCTTTATTTATTGCCCATCTTTAGCATGCATATGAGACAACTGAAAATACCATGGCTTGGGTCAGGCACACCTTAGTCCTCAAAATGACATCCTTGCTTTTTAACACTTTAAAGAGGTCTTTTGCAGCAGATTTGCCCAGTGCAATATATAATTTGATTTCTTGACTGTTGCTTCCGTGGCCATTGATTGTGGACCCACATGAAATGAAATCCTAGACATCATCAATCTTTTCTCCACTTATCATGATGTTGTTTATTTGTCCAGTTGTGAGGATTTTTGTCTTCTTTATATTGAGGTTGTAACCCATACTGAAGGCTGTAGTCTTTGATTTTCAGTAGTAAGTGCTTCAAGTTCTCCCCACTTTCAGCAAGCAAAGTTGTATCATACACATAACGCAGGTTGTTAATGAGCCTTCCTCCAATCCTATTGCCATGCTCTTCTTCATATAGTCCAGTTTCTGGGATTATTTGCTCCAAGTACAGATTGAATAAGTATGGTGAAAGGAGAAACCCTGATGCACACCTTTACTGCTTCTAAACCACGCAGTATCCCTTTGTTCTGTTCGAATGACTGCCTCTTGCTCTATGTACAGTTTCCTCATAAGCACAATTAAGTGTTCTGGAATTCCCATTTTTCCACAGGCTTAATAATTGTGAATTCATAGGAACGAGGCTAAGAAATACTTAGGCCAAAAATAACTGAATGGCAGGAATTTGTATACCCCTTCGGAAACAAAAACATTTTTCACGACTCCTGGATGTGTAAGTGTGTATGTTTTTGTGCTTTTATTTCCATTTGTTATGTTATTCTATTTCCACTACTACATACAGAACTGAAAACATCCATTAAATAAAATAAAATTTATTTAAATTAAAATTAAATCAAATTAGAAAATGAAGCTGTTAAATGTACTTTTAAATGTTTTCTCCATTAGCCTTTGCAGCTGTTGAGTGCATAGCTAATTTATTAATAAGTGTTACAGCTAGAATTCCTGGCCTGTTTTTATAGATGTAATACCAATGGCTCCATTCTTTAGTAAGTAGAATGCATCAAAGATACAGCTTTAAAAAGATGCAAATAAAATATCAACTTTCTGCCCTTAACTAGCTGCCTTTGCCCTGTCTCCAGTATTCTGTCCCTTCTCCATTCCCCGTAAGTCTTCATATTGAAACTATTAATATATTGTATCACAAATCCTATGGTAAGACAATGATTTTACTATCTCCTTGATCTAATTTTTCTTACTAGGACAAAAAGGTAAAGGGAAGTGCTGCCAAATATAAATTCTACCTAGAGAACTATTTTGTAAGAAAATCCCTTTTTATTGTATTTTTAGGGAGCCTCATGTCATTATGGAGCCCTGGTGGCAAAGCGGTTAAGGTCAGCAGTTCAAATCCACCAGCTGCTCCTTGGAAACCCTATAGGGCAGTTCCATATAGGGTCGCTATAAGTCAGAATCAACAGCACACAACAACAACAATAACATGTCTTCATTGGCATTGTTTTAATATACTTTCCCATTAAAAATACATAATGTAAAAGCAGTTTTTAATTTGACACAAAAAATTATCTTAAAAAAAAAAACCATTGCTGTCAAGTCGATTCTCACTCCTAGGGACCATACAGGACAGAGTAGAACTGCCCCATAGAGTTTCCAAGGATCACCTGGTGCATTCAAACTGCCAACCTTTTGGTTAGCATCTGTAGCTCTTAACCACTATGCCACCAGGGTTTCCATTATCATCTTAGTAAAATTAAAATTTAGGCTGATATGATTTTTGTACAGGACATTATTTCTTTACATTTGAAGAAAAAAATCTGAATCCAAGCTTCAATCATTATTATGGTATAGCTCACATTTTATAATGTTATTTTGGAAAATACAGTTACATACACATACATGCACGCATATATTTACTCTTTAAGACAGTTTTAAAACAAAACTTCTGTTTAAGGTCTTCTCAATTTATTTCTCTATTCTTGCAGAGTTCTGCATAGTGTTGATGTGTTGGCAGGTTATGTTAATGTTGGTCCCTGGAATAAGATTTTCATCTTCTCCCTCAATCAAAGAGTCCCACTGATCAAAATCTTTCTGAAGTCCTATAAAATGTAAATATGAATAAGCAGGTCAAAGTTTTGAAAGCATTAAACAGCTGGGTACCTCTAGGTGGCACTATAGAATCACAAATTACACTAATGCACAGTCATTGCACAGCCAAGGTATGCCCTGTGTCAGCTGTCAAGTGATCGGCTGCATCTAAGTTAGAGATGGGATTGAGGCCCACTGCTATCAGTATCTCCAGCACAGAAGTTTAGCCCAGTCTTCACAGAAAGACTATGAGTATAAACAGGTAGGCTTGCTTTGAATTTGCCCTTGGGTTGATTTTTGATTCATAACAACCCCATTTACAGAGTAGAACTACCCCATAAAAAAAAAAAAAAAAAAACCCATAGGGTTTTCTAAACTATAATCTTTGTGGAAGCAGATCACCAGGTCCTTCTTCCTCAGAGCCACTGGGTGGGTTTGAACCTTCGACCCTTTGGTTTGCAGCCAAGTACGTAGCTGTTGCGCCACCTGGACTCCTTATAAAGCAGCAAAAATTAATTTCTCAAATTTTTGTTTTTAAACTGATTTACTGTGATGTTAAATTATAAACACTTGAAAATAGGATGAATGCTGTGTTAAGATAGGCAGTTTTTTCCTGAACATCATCTGGTTTATGTCATAAAAGAATATTAATTTCTTACCTAAATGCTTTTGTAAGAATGCTAATGAGGCTTTGTTGCTAAGATCAATAGCTACATTTGAATCTATATGTCCTTTTAATCTGAATATGTATCCAACTATTTTGCCAGTTGCAAAAGTGAAGTCATCAAAATTCTGATGGACTGAATCCCTAAAAGAGAAATGAGACATTAAAAATCACATTTTTTCATAAAATTATTTTTGTAGTTAGGGTGCAGGAAAGATACTGGCCTGAATGGCCTATTCACTGAAGACTAAAAAATATCAACGAGTCAAAAATTATAGATTGGATCAAATTAGATGTATTTCAGGGTCACGGGCTATTCATTTAGAGGCTCTGAAGTATATTCATCTTCCCCTCTAGAAAACAATTCTAGATTAAATGATTCCAGTTTTTAGGGAACTGGAATACTTTCAATTTGAATAGATGGAATGTGTTGAAGGGGCCCTGAACTCAGAGCCAATGCCTGCCTCCTCCAACCATATATAGCTTATTGATATTTGCTACTAGGCAAATCACTTTGGACTGAAGCCTTGGATTCAACATAGTTTAAAAACAAACAAACCAACAAATTTTTTTTCCTTGTATTATTTAAACTGTAAAAAACTGTAAGCACCTTATAAATGTCACTCACATGGCTCTCTAAAGTCATCAACAACCTAACATTAAATATAATGGCATTTTTTAGTGCCATTTTCTACTCCCTCTCAGACAGTTGACATTTGATGGCTTTCTTGGTTTGTCTGTTTTCTCTTCCTTTCTTTGACATTGCATCCTCCTTTCTGACTCCAACTACCCCATGCTCTTCTCTGGCTCTTCGTACACTTCCTCCCTGCTGCCCCTTTTTCCTCTTCTGAATAAACTAGGTTTTAGACAGAGAAGGAATGAACTCTATCTTTGCTTTTATATATTTCACTGTGAGTTTGAAATCCTACTGAAGAGTTCTTTTTCACGTCCAGGATATGTGCATATTGCCAACACTCAATGGACCCCAATTTAACTTTTGGGAATTTATAAATTCATATTTTTTCTCAACAAGTAGGCATATGTCACGTCTCAACACTTGATCTGACTTTTCCTCTAAAGAAGTCCTAACCTAGCCTAATGATGGAATCGTCAGCACCCACCCCTGCCCCCCCAAAAAAAACAGTGTAGACGTGTTCTTATATTTAGATCATAGTAGCAGGTATCCTAAGGCAAATTTTAGTTAACAGTATATGCTGTATGTACGTAAACACTAGTTGAAACTTTAATGTATCTAAAAACACTTAGAAACTGAGATTATCTAATATTCTCCCTTATCGAAAGCCTAAACCATTAATTTAACACTTCTACAATGCCTATCAAATGAGATCTGTTGATGTTTATCCAAGTTTGAAGTTTCTGTTCTAGGTGATGAAATAAGGCACTTATGAACACTTACCTGATTGTAATCATTTTTCTCTCTCTATCAGGTGAGTATAATTTTTTCATTTTTATGATATTAGCAGGAAATTGGAATTGTTCAGAGTTGATAAAAAAGAGGGGCTGAGGAATTCTGGAATATACTTCATCACCCAGTGGCAACATCCATGCATCCAAGGCAATACCACATCTGTAGATATTTGTTAGCAATGATAAAAGAAGGCTGGTTAAACAGTGACTGACATATAAGGTCTCCTAAAAATGCTAGGATTAACAGATATTGACTATACCAGTTTACTATGAGTTATCTCACTAGGTTTATGAGCTATTATACCTTAATGTGTAGAAAGAGAATGTGATTAGCTTCATAAGACAGCAGACCTGGAATTACATAATCATTTTTTTAGGAGGAATTTAAGAATTAAACCTGTCGCTATTGAGTCAGTTCTGACTCATGGTGACCCCATGTTTTACAGAGTCGAAATGCTCCACAGGGTTTTCTTGGCTGTAATCTTTACAGAAGCAGACTGCCAGGGCTTTCTTCCACAGTGCCACTGGGTGGGTTTGAACACCAACCTTTAGGTTAGTAGTCGAGTGCAAACTGTTTGTGTAACCCAGGGATCTATATTTAGGAATTACAACTTTTAAAAAGATATATCTTTATGAATTTTTATTATTCATTTTTTTACATTATTTTCAAAATAAAATTTAAAAACAAGTAATAATTTCTTCAAAATTGTGGGGTATCTGAAAAAGTACAATAAATACACAATTTTCCCTACGGTTCCAGATATTCTGGACACTCACTAGTGTATTTATTGTACCTTTTGTATAGTGACAGTTGGGCACGTTGCTTTATATTTAGAGGTGCTCTACCTGAAAAAGTATCTGGAGATTGAAGAAAAACATGTTGAGCATAACATTTGAAAATGTAACTTTCTGTTTAAAAGAAAGTTTATCATAGGTTTCCTGATCTTTTGGACCCTCTGTGTTATATACACTAAAAGGATGAAAGAAAAAAGTTCCCTTCTATTAAATAGATTTTAAGAACTGTGAGAGGAAGTTTCACAAATGATCCTGCCTACTTCCTACATAGTTGGCTCTATGGGATCTCATCACTCTAGAATGAAATGATTCCAGAAAAAAAAAACAAAAACAAAAAACATTTCTTCAAGTTGGGAGACTAGGGCTTGGTTCCAGCTCCTAGCCAAATAACGTGTAAATTTTAGACCCAGCTCCATTCAATCTTATTAGATTGAAAAAAAATCTAATAAGAAATGACCTGTCTACTGGGGAAGTCCTAGGCATACTCCCCAGACCCACCCAGTGCTGTCAAGTCGATTCTGACTTATAGCGACCCTATAGGACAGAGTAGAACTGCCCCATAGAGTTTCCAAGGAGCGCCTGGCGAATTTGAACTGCCAACCTCTTGGTTAGCAGCCATAGCACTTAACCACTATGCCACAGACATACTATAAGATGGAAATATTATTATCATAATCATTATGTCACAGAAAAAAAATATACATAAAGATAAAATTCCAAATGAAAATGTTAAGACCTTGGAACAGATAAATAGGAATGATGAGGGGAATCAAGGTCGGGGGGAAGAGTTTTCAATAGGAGGAATAGACAGCTTCTGCTCAGGACAATCTGTACAGAGTACTTGTGGAGGCAAAGGAAGAGACCTGGAAAACCCAAAGGATCCGTTCCCCACTTAGAACAGGATTATATATGTGTAGCTATCTCACATGTGTAATGGCTCCCCCCTCCCCTACCCACCCAGCAGTTCACTGTTCTCTCACTTTATGATACATTGTTCTCTTACCTGAATCTCTGGTCTTCACTAAGAGCCTGTATAACTGTTGCTCCACCAAAAGAATGCCCAATCATTGCTACTTTGTTCCTATCGATAGAGTCCTATGTGAAAATGCATAATATAAATTCATAACTATCTCACAGGGTGCTAGAAAAATAGACTAAATGATTTTGGAATCATGCAGTTATTATTCATCTCATGCACATGGTTAAGTACCTTGAATTTTTCTTAAATAAGAGAAGAAATACCTACATACGTATGTGCGTGCATATGTGTGTGTGGGTTGAAGATTTGTAAAAAAATGCCGAAGTGAATTTAATGGTTCCCTTAGTCACCCACACTTGAAACTTCAACGTTAATGACGACTTCTGCATCTCCTCCCACCCCATGTTTATTAGTACGTTCATTCTCTGAGTATTTGTTGAGCCCCTGCTCTGTACCAGCCCACTGTCGTCTCATTTTCAATGAGCTCATCATCTATTAAGGAAGAAAGAGATACAAGCACATGATGCAAATACAATACAATGGTGCCAAGGAACACATATGATGAATATCTAATCCAGTCCAGGGGTGAGCACTGGGGTCTGGGAAAGCTTCTTGACGGATATGATGCCTCACTTGAATCTTGAATGTTAAGCAGCAGTTAGTCAGGGGGAAGTGTGTATAGGGTACAAAGGCATGGAGACAGGAGAAAGTGATCGACTGAGGGACAACAAACTCTTCATTATGTGTCTGCAGAACAGACCATCTTTACACTCAAACTAAAGCACTTCTAGTTCCCTCTCCTCCCTGTACTCCACTCAACCCCCCTAAACGTTTCTGATTTTTTGCTAATTCAGTCTACTGTGCTTGATATTCTTCCACCCCCTCCCACATTCTGTCTAAACATTTTTACAAATTTTTCAAGATCAGGCTCAAAACATTCAGAAGGCTTCCAAAGAATTACAATTCAAGTATTGTATTCAGTTGAATTATTAATTAATATTATTATTGTATTAATCAACTTAATTGAGTATTAAGTTGAATCATATGAAAGTACCATTTTTTAGGTCAAAACTGATGAACTACGGTCAATTTCACACATAGTTCAAACTAATGAGTTCCCCATTATTGTAATACTTGACTTGTACCTTCTTTTGTATGTGTGGTCCTTTATCATGCTATACCTTGTATTATAACAGAAAAACAGACACTAAAGAACTATAGGACAAGGGGAAAATGGCTTTTTTAAGCTCACCTTCAGTTGTTTCACATCAAACTCTAACTCTAATGCATTCTGCACTGGCCTTCCATGATCAATGTCAAGAATCAAATCAAGAGCCTGGGAACACTCTTTGGCTCTTTGCCGTACCTAAGAAGAAAATAACAAAGTAAAATGTTGTAACTCTTACTTTAAAGTTTGTATAGAGATTGCATGTGGGGAAAGCAAGTGATTGAGTATAAACTGGAAATGGCTAAAGGAAAGTGAATAGAACACCACCTAGCATGACTCAGGCGTTAGCTTTGGAGCTGGGTATACCTTAGTCCAAATCCTGGCTCTGTTGCTTACCTACTGTTTGACCTCAGATAATTTACTTAACCTCTCTGAGCTTCCATTTATTGCAATAATAATGCCTACCTCAATGAATTGTGGGTAGGATTAAATGTGATAACATAGGTAAGGCAGCCACTAGAGAGCTTGGCACAAAGGTGGCAGCCAGTGTATTTTATTTCACTTCATCTTCCCAACAGTCCCTGAGACAGACACTGTTATATTTACTATTTTGTAGCAGATAAAACAGGTGAGCACAAAGAAACTTAACTTGTCCAAGAGGATCACCCCACTGCTAAGTAATGAAGCCAGGATTCAAACTTAGAAATTCAAATTCTAAGGTCTGTTCTCTTAATACTATTCTATGCACTCTCTCTGAAATAAAGTCTTTTTATATAGTTTTTGGCAGACAGTCCAAAAAAATATTTTTTCGTGCTTTTAAAATTCTAAAATTAAAAGTTCTAAAGCAAAAAAAAAAAAAAAAAAACTGAATATCCACTGTTATTTTCTGGGATTTTTGTGTTTGCCTTTGTCTTTACTATGAACCGGGTACTTCATTAAGGACGTTTTATGACTCAGGAAATCTTCTGACAGATCTTCTGGGAATAGGAAGTGGGAGGTCTAGGATCATAGCTTGCTACCTGTAAAATGAAATGAGCAAATGGCATCATTCTGCACGTGCTCTTGGTCACCAAACTGCCTCTCTTCTCACTGAAATGTACCTGCTCATTTCGTAGAGGTGCTTCATCCTCATCTCGTTTTAGGGTTTTAAAATACAGCCAAGACTTGTTCCCTTTCATTGCAGCAGACTGGTCCTCGAAATAGTAAGTTGCAGATGCAGATCCATCTCTGTGATGCAAACAGAATTAATTGCTCTTTTTCTTCCTCATCTCACTTGTGTTTCTCATCTGCATCCTTGCCTCAACTTCCCACTGATCTTTCAGGCTTACCTTTCTTTTTCTACTCTTTTTTTTTTTTTAACCCAAAAGACTCCCAAAGGAGTTCGAGCAAAAGACCTGAATGTGGTGGGTAATCTGAACCCATTCTATATTCACAATGATTAAAGGTGCTACCAGCCATGACGGAAACTCAGCTCCAAATTTCAATGCTTTCACTTGCTAGCTGTGTAACCTTGGACCGATGACTTACCCCTGTTCAACTTCATTTTCCTCCTCTTTAAAACAGTGATAATAGTAGTTACCTGATATGGCTGTTATGAAGAAAAAGGCAATGGTGTATAAAGACACTCAGCACAGCACACGCCCACAATATGCACTCTAGAAATACAGCTGTTTTTAAATTTTGGACAATCTAACAATTTCTTTTTTTTTTTTCCTCTTCATATAATCATAGTCAACAATTCTGTCAACATTCACAATAAAGCTTTATGAAAGAAGTACGGTTATGGGCATTAACACTCCCTTTATTTAGTTTTTTTTTTTTTATTTTAGAGCTCAGCTACATACCAGGTGACATACCTGTGTTCTACAGCAGCAACGATAAACCCATGAGATGCCAGGTCATTGCCAACAGCAGAATAAATTGTCCTTTAAAACAAAGAGAAGGAAGCGTTCAACTACCGTTCACATTGTATGAAAAAGCATGACCACAAGGCTGGGTTCATAATAAAGCTAGGAACATGGAGATCATCACCCCCCTGTAGCAATGCCCTGGGGTAGAGCGGTTCTCAAAGGCTGGGGAGGGGGGAGTGGTATCCTGCCCTCCCCTCTCCCCCTCTCAGGAGATATTTGGCAATGTCTGGAGACATTTTCATTGTCCTGACTGAGGAGAGAGTGCTACTAGCATCTAATAAGCAGAAGGATTCTACTACACACCTACAATGAATAGGACAACTCCCCACAACAAAAAATTATTTGATCCAAAATGCCAATAGTACCACAGTTATTATACCTTTGACAGTTCTGGGTTTTATTCTTACCTCTGCCATTTACAGCTACATGGCTTTAGGTAATTCTGATCTTTACTGAATTTTGTCCTGCCTGAAAAACAGGGCTAATAAAGCCTTAGCTTTAGGGTAGTTGTAAGGTTTGATAATGTATATAAGAGGATTGTGCAGTGTGTTGATTAAGAGAATGGGACCTACAGTCTAACCACCTAGTTTGAATCCTGGACCCACCACTTACTAGCTGTGTACCTTGGGGTAGTCACTTATCTTTTCTACGCTTTGATTTCTTCACCTGTAAGAGTGATACTATAATAGAATAGTACCTCATGGGATTACCAAAGGATTAAGTGACTTAATACATCTTCAGTACTTACAACTATGTCTGAAACAGGGTAAATACTTAAAACATGTTAGCTGTCATTTAAATGATTGGACAGGATACGATGGTTAAAGAATCATGTACTAAGCAACTACATTTATGCCCTTTTTCATGTCTTCATTTTGCACAATCTTTTTCTCATATCACGCATTACATAGGAAATGTCCGCAGAGAACAAAAAGAAGGTAGATAGAAGCTATGTATTCTACTGCTAAAGACACAGGACATTTTCAGGGAGGGGAAATGGTCTAGAATAGGAATTAGCATTTTTTTTTTCTGTAAAGGGCCACAATGTAAATATTTTTGCACTATGGGCCATCCTATCTTTGTTATAACTATTCCACTCCGCTGTTGCAATATAAAATCATCCATAGATGATGCGAAAAATGAGTAGGTGTTGCTGTGTTCCAATAAAACTTAATTTACAGAAACAGGAAGCAGCCTGGATTGGCCCTAGGGCTGTAATTTGATAATCACTGGTCTAGTATAAATCAAATAACTAGCTAGGCCATAATTAAAGGGCCGAATATAATTCCTTATTGCAGGTGATAGCTTCTTCCCAGTTAAAAAACACCATTTGTTTTCTGAAAGTCTTATGATCCTCTGAGGTGGAATACAGGGAGGCAGTTGAAAAGATGGTAGGAGAAATTGTGGTGGCCGTGAAAATGTACCTCTCAGACAACCTGCTGCAGAGAGCATAGTTGACTTAAGACCCCGCCCAGCTCCAGCTCCTTTAGATCCACCACCACGTTCAAGCCCAAGCTAAGCTTCCTTTGGGCTGCCTCCAACCAGTGACTGAGCATAGTGTGGGTGCTAACATAGGCCCATTTCTGTGAGATGCGGGACTCATTGGATGAGTAGCTTTGTCTCAAACGGCTCCCTCTACTGGCCTGGCCCAAACTTTCACAGAACTGGTGCTGCACTCTGAGACGCTTATTATCTAATCTATCATGGTCTGAAGGCTCTCCCCATCTTTTTTTTGTTCCCTTCCCTCTTTCCTTCACAGGCATTTCCCTCAATAAATACCTTTCAGAGTTAATCCAATCTTAGTGTCTGCTACTCGGAAGACCTGAACTAGCAGAAAGAATAATTTTTAAAGTGCATAATATAGGACAGCAACCAAAATTGCAAAAGTCTCTCTCCTCTGTTATGAGGCTAATTGTCATGAGCAGGAGGGAGAGAATGAACCATATTGTACCCTGACTGGGCAGAGTTAGGACTGATCAGTAGATGACAGCCAACTCTTGGGGAATCCCAACCCCTCTAGGACACTCCAAAACCTGCTATTCATTTTTTTTTGGGGGGGGGGAATGTATTCAGTCATTGATATCTAGAGGCTAAAATTGTTTAGCCTTTCAAACATTACCTGAATGCTCCAAGACCATGAGAAAAAACAATTAGTGGGTATTTTTCACCAGTCCTCAGAGGTGAATTCCACTTTGCTGGAGTTGTCATTGAGCCTAAACAACATGGGAGATTATAGTTAGTGTTTCTTCTGTCTTGCCAGTTATTTCAAAGTCTATCTCTTTAGCATAAAATCCCTGCCCATGGACCAAGTGGGATTCATACCAGGTATGCAAGAATGGTTCAACATTAGAAAATCAATCAGTGTAATCCACCACATATATAAAACAAAAGAATCAAATGATCATCTCAGTAGATGTAGAAAAGGGCTTTGATAAAGTCCAACACCCATTCCTGATAAAAATTCTCAATAAAATAGAAGAGAAATTCCTCAACATAATATAGGGCATCTATTAGGTATACAAACCCAACAGCCAACATCATTCTTAATGGAGAGAGACTGAAAGCAATCCCCCTGATAATGGGAATAAGACAAGGATGCCCTTTATCACCACTCCTATTTAACACTGTCCTGGAAGTCCTAGCTAAAGAAATAATTGGAAAGGAAGAAGTAAAACTATCCTTAATTGCAAATGATATAATCCTATACATAAAGAACCCCAAAGATTCTGCAAGAAAACTACTGGAACTAGTAGATTCATCAGAGTAGCAGGATGCAAGATCAAAATACAAAAATCAGCTGGATTCCTATACACCAACAAAAAGATCTTCAAAAAGGAAATCATGAAAACCAGACCTTTTATAATAGTCCCTAAAAAGATAAAATACTTACGAATAAATCTAACCAGGGATGTAAAAGACCTATACAAAGAAAACTACAAAACACTACTGCAAGAAACCAAAAGAGACCTACATAATTGGAAAAGCATACCATGTTCATGAATAGACTTAACATGGTGAAAATGTCAATCTTCCCAAAACGATCTACAAATATAAAGCAATCCTGATCCAAATACCAACAGTATTCATTAACAAGATGGAAAAACTAATCATTAACTTTTATATGGAAAGGAAAGAGGCCCCCGATACGTAGGCATTATTAAAGAAAAAGAACAAAGTAGGAAGCCTCACACTACCTGATCTCAGAACCTACTGTACAGCCATGGTAGTCAAAACAGCCTGGTACTGGTACAATGACAGATACAAAGACCAATGGAACAGAATTGAGAACGCAGATGTAAATCCATCCACCTATGGTCAGCTGATCTTCAACAAAGGCCCAAAGTCCATCAAATGGGGAAAAGACAGTCTCTTTAACAAATAGTGCTGGAAAAACTGGATGTCCATCTGTGAAAAAAATGAACTACTAGAAAAAGACAGAAAATAACAAATATTGAGAGGTTGCAGGAAACTTGGAATTTTTATGTGCTGCTGGTGGTAATGTAAAATGGTATAGCCACTATGGAAACGATATGGTGTGTCCTTACAAAGCCAGAAATAGAAATACCATATGATCTGGCAACCCCACTCTTAGGAATATATCCTAGAGAAATAAGATCCGTCACACAAATTGACATATGCATACCCATGTTCATTGCAGCATTATTCACAACAGCAAAAAGATAGAAACAGCCTACGTGCCCAACAACAGATGAACGAATACACAAATTATGGTACATATACACAATGGAATACTATGCAAAGATAAAGAGCAATAATGAATCTTGGAAACATTTCACAACATGGGTGTATCTGGAGGGCATTATGCTGAATGAAATAAGTCAACCACAAAAGGACAAATATTGTATAAGACCACTATTATAAAAACCCAAGAAAAGGTTTATACACAGAAAAAAAAAATCTTTGATGGTTACGAGGGAGGGGACTGGAAATCACTAACTAGATAGTAGGCAAGTTAACTTTGGTGAAGGGAAAGAAACACACTACAGGGGAAGGTAGCACAACTTGAACAAGACAAAGTCATAGAAGCTTTCTAGACACATCCAAACACCTTGAGGGACCAAGTTACTAGGGCTGAGCAGTGGGGACCATGGTCTCTGGGGGACATCTAGGTCAAATGGCATAACATAGTTCATAAAGAAAATGTTCTACATTCTGCTTTGGTGAGTAGTGTCTGGGGTTTTAAAAGCTTGACAGTGGCCATCTAAGATAAATCTATCAGTCCCATTACATCCGGAGCAAAGGAGAAAGCAGAAAACCAAAGACAGATACTAGTCCAAAGGACTATGGGACCACATGAACCACAGTCTTCATCAGCCTGATCCTGGCTACCACCACCAACTGCTCTGACAGGGATCACAATAGAGGGTCCCAGACAGAGCAGGAGAAAAATACATAACAAAATTCAAATTCACAGAAAAAGGCCAGGCTTACTGTTCTGCCAGAGACTAGAGGAATCCCTGAGATCATAGTCCCCAGACACCCTGCTAACTCTGAATTGAAGCCACTCCCAAAATATACCTTTCAGCCAAAGATTAGATAGGCTCTGGTAACATAGTGGTTAAGCACTTGCCTGCTAACCAAAAAAGGTCGGCAGTTTGAATCCACCAGCCACTCCCTGGCAGCCCCTATGGGGCAGTTCTACTCTGTCTTATAGAGTTGCTATCAGTGGGAATCAACTCAAAGGCAATGTTTTTCTGCTTCTTTTTTTTTTTAAATAAAAGAAATAATAACACACATGAGGAAAGTGCTTCTTAGTTCAACCATGTATACAATATCCAATGGGCAACACCTACTGTCTTAGGTATGTAGTGCTGCTATAACAGAAATACCACAAGTGGATGGCTTTAACAAAAAGAAATTTATTCTCTCACAGTCTAGGAGGCTAGAAGTCCAAATTCAGAACACCAGCTCCAGGGGAAGGCTTTCTCTCTCTATCGGCTCTGGGGTAAGTTCCTTGTCATCAATCTTCCCCTGGTCTAGGAGATTCTCAGAGCAGGGACCCCAGGTCCAAAGGATGTGCTCCACTCCTGGCTCTTCTTGCGTGGTGGTAATGAGTTCCCTCTCTTTTCTGCCCCAATTCTCTTTTTTATATCTCAAAGAGATTGACTCAAGATAAAACCTTATCCCATAGATTGAGTCCCACATCATTAACATTACTGCTTCTAATCCTGCCTCATTAACAGCATAGAAGTTAGGATTTACAACATATAGGATAAAAACATCAGATGACAAAATGGTAGACAACCACACAATACTAGGAATCATGGCCTAGCCAAGTTGTTACACATTTTTAGGGAATACAACTCAATCCACAACACCTGCCCAAAAGCAAAGATGAGAAGGCAGGAAGGGATAGGAAAACTAGACAAATGGAAGTGGGGAACCCTGGGGGGAAAGGAAAAGGGGGAGAGTGTCAACACATTGTGGAGATTACAACCAATAACCAATGTCACAAAACAATTTGTGTATAAGTTTTTGAGTGAAAAACTAATTTGCACTGTAAACTTTCACCTAAACCACAATTAAAAAAAAAAAATCCTGACCCATGAAATCTATATCTATGTTTGTCACATGGGGTCGCTATGAGTCAGAAATGACTCAACAGCAACGGGTTTGGTTTGGTTTTTTGGTATGGATTAACAGTGAATTCATTAAAAAAAAAAAGTCTGCTACTTGATACCCATCAATCATAGACCTAAACTTTGTGTGTTTCCGTAAAACCATACTCGTTGCTACTGAGTCAATTTCAACAGATTAGAACTGCTCCATATGGTTTCCAAGGCTGTAATCTTTATGAAAGCAGACTGCCACATCTTTCTCCCATGGAGCAGCTGGTGGGTTTGAACCTTTCAGTTAGCACTCCAGCACTTAACCACTGCACCACCAGGGCTCCTTCCTAAGACCATTAAAAAAAAAAAAAAAACTCCAAACCAGTTACCAATTCTGACTCACAGCAGCCCTACAGGACATGGCAGAACTGCCCCATAGGGTTTTCAAGGAGCTGGTGGTTTAGAACTGCTGACCTTTTGGTTAGCAGCCGAGTTCTTAACCACTATGCCACCAGGGCAGCTCTTAAGACCACGTTGTTGTTATTGTTAGGTGCCATTGAGTCAGTTCTGACTCACAGGAACCCTATAGGACAGGGTAGAACTGCCCATAGAGTTTCCAAGGAGTGGCTTGTGGATTCAAACTGCCAACCTTTTGGTTAGCAGCTGAGTTCTTAACCACTTTGCCACCAGGGCTCCTCGTAAGACCAGGTTGTTGTTATCGTTAGATGCCATTGAGTCGGTTCTGACTCATAGCAACCCTATACGACAGGGTAGAACTGCCCATAGAGTTTCCAAGTAGCAGCTGGTGGATTCAAACTGTCAACGTTTTGGTTAGCAGCCGAGCTCTTAACCACTATGCCACCAGGGCTCCCTTAAGACCATAGGATCATTAATTATCAGTTCTGTCAGTCCTCAATTTATGGTGAAAGATTGTTCCTTCTTAGTGGTGTATTCCAGAAGGCTGCTCCTTATTGCCATTCCCAGGTCTTGGCAAAACTTTAGTGGGAATGCTCCAAAACTAGACTATCCAGTTGTCTTTGTTTTTTCACCTGCTATACCAGTTTTTTATACCAGTTTGGGAGTGGGTATACCAGAAATACCACAAATGAGTGGTTTTAAAGGACAGAAATTTATTTTCTTACAGTTAAGGCTAAAAGTCTAAATTCAGGACACTGGCTATAAGGAGAGGTCCTTTTTTAAATCTATTTCAGCTTCTAGTAGCCAGCAACCCTTGGAGTGCTGGGCTGGTAGCCTCGTCTGCCTCTGTTGTCTTCAGATAGTGTCTGCCTTCCTTGTGTCTATTTACTTGCCTCTGTGTCTATGATGTTGCTGTGTGCCATTGAATGGATTCCAATTTACAACAACTCTACATGACAGAGTAGAACTGCCTCATAAGGTTTCGTAGGCTGTAATCTTTAAGGAAGCACATTGCCAGGTCTTTCTCCCTTGGAGCCGCTGGGTGGGTTTGAACAGCCAACCTTTCGATTAGTAGCTGAGTGCTTGACCACTGCACCACCAGGATGGGCCTTATGCAACAGGGATTAGGTCTAGGACACATTCTACACTGATAGGACCTAATTAACATAACAAAGAAAACTATTTCCAAATAGAATTACATCCACATGTATAGGGGTTAGGATTGCAACACATGTTTCGGGGGACACAATTCAATCTATACCACCAATAAACCTCAAGAAAATTACATTGAGAGCTAGAGCCTGAGAATTGGAGCCTTCTCTCATTCTGCCTTCAGACTCAGGGCTTTGGAAGCAGCTCTGCCACCTACTAGCTACTGACCTTGGGCAAGTTATGCCAACTCTGAGGCTCAGATCCCTCTTCTGTAAAATGGAGAAGATGATATCTATCGCACAGAGTTTTTGTGAGAATTTTATTTCATTAGATAACATAAGTAAAGCACCAGTCACATAGGTCACAATTTAAAAAGAATGGAAGACATTGTTTTCACTTCTTAATTGTTACTGCCATCATTATTATTAGCTATTATTTGTGTTTCATTTTCTCAAAATAGAGATGTGATCGTGAAGATTGTAATGACTGCTATGGAAATGATTTATAAGATATGTTGTTGTTGTTGTTGTTACAAAACTCAATGCCATCGAGTTGATTCTGACTCATAGCAACCCTACTGGACAGAGTAGAACTGCCCCATAGGGTTTCCAAGGAATGGCTGGTAGATTCAAACTGCCAACCTTTTGGTTAGCAGCCAAGTTCTTAACTGCGTGCCACCAGGGCTCCAAATGTTTTTGCTAGGTACTAAGTCAATTCCAACTCATAGCGACCCCATGTGACAGAGTAGAACCGCCCCATAGGGTTTTCTTGGCTTTAATCTTTATGGAAGCAGACTGCCAGGGTTTTTCTCCCTCAGAGCTACTGGGTAGGTTCAAACCACCAACCGTTTCCTTAGCAGCTGAGCCCCTAACCATTGCACCACCAGGATTCCTCTTATAAGATACATAGCACCATCAAAGTACACAGTTATAATCTTGTCATCACTTCTATTATAAACAAAACAAAAACCCTCCAGGGTGATGTTTAAAATGAATCCCAAAAGTTGCAGATAGTTTTGAGGGGAAAATTTCAAAACATAATTAACTCAGCCCAACAACAGCAGTATCTGGGCAAACAGATAAGGAAAAGTCTATTATGACTGTAATGTGGATGAATTAAGTGATGGATACACATTTAATTATCAGGGGTGGTAGAGCTATCTCAGTGAGGAAGACTGGCCCTTTAGGCTGCCATGGGTGGGAATGACAGTCCAGCCTCTTTCATTTATGACATTTATGGCTCATTCGTTTTGGGTTTGGAACAACACAATGGTTTCCTTCCCTCCCTCCCTCCCTCTTTCTTTCCTTCATCCCTTCTTTCCTTCCTCCCTTGCTTTCTTCCTTCTTTCCTTTTCTCCCTCCCTTCCTCCCTCTCACCTTCCCTCCATTGCTACCACCCGCTCTCCCTCTCTCCTTCCCTCCCACCCTCTTTCATTCCTTCTTCCCTCCTTCCTGCCATTCTTTTTGTTCTTTTTTTCCTTCCCTCTTGTCGTGGATTGAATTGTAACCCCCAAAAGTATGTGTCAACTTGGTTAGATCATGATTCTCAGTGTTGTGTGCTTGTCCTCCATTTGATCTGATGTAATTATCCTGTGTGTTGTAAATCCTAACCGCTATGATGTTACTGGTGGCGTAGTGGTTAAGAGTTTGGCTGCTAACAAAAAGACTGGCAGTTTGAATCCATCAGGCACTCCTTGGAAACCCTACAGGGCAATTCTACTCTGTCCTACAGGGTTGTAATGAGTCAAAATTGACTTGATGGCAATGGGTTTGGGTTTTTCTTTTCATTTATGATGTTAACAAGGCAGGATTAGAGGCAGTTATTGTTAATGAGGCAGGATGCAATCTACAGGATTAGATTTTATCTTGATTCAATCTTTTTTGAGATACAGAAGAGAGAAGTAAGCAGAGAGGAAAGGGCAGAGAGGAAAGGGACCTCCTATCACCAAGAAAGAAGAGCCTGGAGTGGAGCATGTCCTTTGGATCCAGGGTCCATGTGCTGAGAAACTCCTAGACCCAGAGAAGACTGATGACAAGGACCTTCCCCCAGAGCTGGCAGAGACAGAAAGCCTGGAGCTGGTATCCTGAATTCAGACTTCTAGTCTCCTAGGCTGTGAGAGAATAAATTTCTTAAAGCCATCCAATTGTGGTATTTCTGTTATAAAAGTACTAGGTAACTAAGATACCTCCCTCCTTTCTTTCCTCCTTCTCTCCTTTCCTTCCTTCTTTTTTTTTTTTTCCTGGCTTTAGAAAGCACCTAACACAGAGCATACAGGGTCACACCAGCCAACATGCTACTCTCACATTATTGCTCTCCCACAGCGTGGAAGAAGGAAAACTAAAGAGCAGAGCCTACAAAGTAGGATCAACAGAAATCTTACCAAATAATAAGCCCAAAAACTTGGCCATAATACTGTGTGTTCCAAGAACTTTAGTAAGACCAAAAAAATATTCTTTGTTTGGGATCCAAAGAGTATCATGGTGGTCATCATCTTGGGTTGGATAATACAGACGCAAGAAGCTGCCCTGTTGAGAAAGGAAATTAATGTACTTTTGAGAAGTTGCTTTTCAAACATATGCCAACAGCTATTTTGCACATTTAATTAGTGAGGACCCAAATACTCCATAGTTCATGAAAAGATGGAGAGAATATTTTAAGCTGTTGTGGTGACTGAAAACCATTATGAAAGAGAAGAGAAATAGAACAATATGCTTTCTAAGTGAAAAGAAATTATAAGCAACCTGGCTTCAGCCATTAAGGAAAAGGAAAATAGAGGATGCTGCTTAATTCATCGGATGACAGCAAAGAACTGGGGAATGACTAAACTAGCAAAAGGCTTCTTATGAAGCAACATGAATGGTAAAATGAGTCACTCTCAGGTGAGGACAATGTCAAGTTGCAGTACCTTCTAAAGGGCCATAGAAACAGTCAGTACAAAAAGTCTATAAGGGTAAAAAAAATAAGTAAGTTGTATTAATCAAAGCATTACCTTTTTGGTGTAATTAAACATCAAGTCTGTACAACCAACAGAATAAGATCCACTTCCTCTGGGAATTTTAGTTTGGCCAAAACTTGCAGCAGCTATCAAAGCTTGTATTTCATTAAGCCATACTGAAAAAAAAAAAAGAACAGGTAAATACCATCTCATCAGTCATCAATTACACCCCAGACTTTATTATGCAAAGGAATTCCAAGGGAATCAAGTTAATGCCCATGGTTTCTGGACTCCTCCATTTCTTTACCTAACTGGCAAAATACACAAATAATTATCGAGGGCCTTCTGTGCGCAAGGCAGTGTGTGGGGTTTTTGGAGGATAAAAAGATGGAGGCAGACGTAGCCCTTCTCGTAAGATACTTAAGACCATCACCCCCTAATATTTATGACCTTGCCCTCACTTTTTACTCCTATGCAGATTATATTAAAAATGACTTACCATATCTGTTTTCTGTAAACATGAACTTGACCCTACATTTTAGATTTGTGCTTTCAACTTCCCCTTGGCCTGATGTTCTTCCCATAGGAACATCAAAGCCAATGGTCCAAAATGAAACTAAACGACCATTTCCAACTCTTCCTCCTCACCTTTCTACCATGTAGCCTGCAAATCCTATCTCTTGTATCCCACACCAGCAATCTGGGAATCATTCTACTGTTCTACCTCTTTCTCACCAATTCCCTACATCTAACCAAGTCTCAATTTCTAATATTTTTATTTAGCTTAGGATTATTTCTCCAATATATTCTGACCGTTAAGCTCAACTGCCTCATTTGAACCCTTATTGTTTCTTCACCAGACAGTTGCTATCCCTCCTGTCTTATGCACCTTGGACCCTTCAAATGCACCCTTCACACAGCTCCTGGAGTATGAAAAGCACAAACCTCACCAGGAAATTCTCAAAAGTCTTCAAGGGATTTTAAGTAATTCTCGAAGCAGGAATGTATTGAAATCTTTTTGGAAGGCAGTTTGCAGGTGGAATTTAAATCTGCACATATCCTCCTAAGCAAATACACTGTCACTGAGGCACAAATGTAACCAGTGTGTGGTAACCCCAGGTAGGTCAGACTAGAACTGCTCCATAGGGTTTTCATGGCTGTGACCTTTCAGAAGCAGATTGCCAGGCCTTTCTTCCAAGGTACTTCTGGGTGCATTTGAACCACAACATTTCACTTAGTAGCTGAGCACTTAACGGCACCAACCAGGGACTCCTGCCAGTGTACTGGGATTGAAGTGTGTTTAGATTCATAGATATAAGTTAAATCCCAACTTCCAGGACTTTCATAAGAAAGACCCTCCGTGATCTGGAGGTCCACTGCCTTGTACTCCTCTCCTGCTTCTACCCCTTAAGATATCCCCCCACCATGTGCTTCAGCACTCCTGACCTACACACTAGGCTGTTCGATGCCTCTGCACTTTGTAAATACTATTCCCTATGCTTGAAATTCCCTTGGCAAACTTCTATTCAATCTTTAATACTTTGATCAGATGCCATATCTTCTCTGAAGCCTTCTCTGACCCCTCATACAGAGTGTGTTGGTTAAGGCTGTGTGTCAACTTGGCTGGGCCATGATTCTCAGTGGTTTGACAGTCATATGATGTTGTGATCACTTCCGTGATGAGATTTGATATGATGTGATCACCTCCATGATGGAATCTGCTGTGAGTAGCCAATCAGTTGAAAGGAAGTTTCCTCGGAAGTGTAGCCTACATTGAATATAAATGAACATTCTGGCAAGGCTTGGGGCTTTTGCTTGTTCTGGATCCTGCAGCTGGCTCCTGTTTGTCTGACCTCTGATTCTTAGGACTTGAGCCAGCAGCTTACCTGTGGTCTTGCCTTCTGATCTTGGGATTCCTTGATCTCCACAGCCTGTGAGCAAGAGCCCTGCTCTCTGACCTGCCGATCTTTGGTTCGCCAGCCCCTATGGCTACGTGAATCAGGAGAAGCCTCTATTCTAACCCACAGACTTGGAACTTCCAGCCTCTACAACTGCTTGAGCCATTTCCTTGATGTAAAGCTCTCTCTATATATATATTATATGCTTTACTGGTTTTGCTTCTCTAGAAAACCCAGCCTAAGACACAGAATTAATCATATCATTCTCGGTATTACATAGATACCTTGTACATATTTTTAAAATCATCCTTCCTATCACATTTATATGACGATTATTTGTTTGCATTCTCTGTGTCCCACACTTGGCTATTTTTCAAGAGCTGGATCCATGACTTTGGATTTTTGGGTCTCAATACAATGTCTGGCACAGAGTAGGTGCTCAAAAAATATTTGTGAAAATGAACTGAACTAAGCTTTTCACTACTGCTGGTCTCTCTTGTTCTTCCTCCTTCAAACTCTTTATCATATATATCCTTTTACTTACACCCACTCCTGAAACTGCTCTGCTCTTCTCTGGTGCCAAAACCCTTCCACACACCTGAGGCTTCATCTGTTCTCTTCCTTTCTAAGCTCCCATCAAATCCATATTTGGTTTGATTTCCAGTACTCCAGACCCTCACTTTTCCATACATTCAGCTGGCCCATCTCTTCCTCTTTATTGGACTATGGGAATTGATTACTCTGCTAGGACTGACTCCTTTGTGGTTGCCATCATATCCTGCCTCTACCACTTAAGACACCAAGATCCTTATTAGGTATGACATCTCCATTGCTATCATGTGGCATCACCCAGAAAGGCTGCATCATTGGAAGAAGCCCATTTAGGTGACTCATGTATGAAGCACCTGTCAGCCATGAAGCCTTTCAACAATAAAGCCTTACTACTCAAACTGGGGTCTGTGGACCAGCACCACTGGCATCACCTGGCAGCTGGAAAATGCAGAATCTCAGGCATTCATTTCTACTGAATCAGAAAAGATGTGTCCACTGAAGTTTAAGAAGCACTTAGCTAAGGCACCAAGCCACCTGACCTGACACATGGATCAGCAATCCACAGTCAAATGGTGAGAGGCAGTTCTCAGGAAGGTAGCGGGGTAAGATGGACAGTCTCTGGATATTAGAGCCAGGTAATCCTACTTTGAATTCCAGATGTGCCTCTAACAAGCTACAATACTCTAGCCTAGGCAATTTATACTACCTCTCTGATAGTTACGGAAACCCCAGTGGAGTAGTAGTTAAGAGCTACAGCTGTTAATCAAAAGGTTGGCAGTTCAAATCCACCAGGCACTCCTTGGAAACCCTATGGAGCATTTCTACTCTGTCCTATAGGGTCACTATGAGTCGGGATTGATTTGATGGCAGCAGATTTGGGTTTTTTTTTTTTTTTTTCTGTTGGTTAGAGACCATCAGGATGGTCTGCAGAGCAGCTGTGAGGATGAAGTGATAATGTAGGTCAAGCACCTACTTCACAAGTTGACACATAATAGGTGGACAACTGATATTAGTTCCCTTCCTCAGAGTTTGTCCACTAGTGCTACCCAAATGCACGGTAAAGGTATTGGAGGGGTTTTAGCAGATCTAGATTGGAGCATAGCACTTTCCCTTTGAGCAGATTCAGAATTTTTATATCTGTCAGGACATTTCCTCAGTGATTTTTTTTTTTTAACTTTACCAGTAAGGCTATCAATAGGCTCTTCACCTCTGGTTAAAGACTTTCTACTGTGCCATGCTTCATGGTGTAACAGGGGGACATCAGATCCAGAGGACGACAGGCTAGGCCATGCCTGCCATTCCTTCTAGCAATGAGCAGCCTGCGAGGGGCTGCACCCCACCCTACAGGTAGCCATGGTGTGGGTATAAAGGGTTGTTGGGAGACCTCCAGGGCACACAGCTCCTGAGAACTCACAGCTGCCTGGAAGGCACTACCCTGAGAGCTGTGAGTTCGGCTTAAGAGCCATGAGAGTGTTCAGTGGTCAGAGTCAGGGTGGCTGCAGAAACAGCTCACTGACATGAAGCCAGCTCAGCCATGGTCTTGAATCTCCTATTCTTTAACAATCTACCAGGACTCATCATAAAGGAAGATGCTTGTCAGGCTAAATGGCCACTCTCTAGATGACACAGTTTCTGTGGTCAGAATTTATAAATGTCTCTTTCTATTTTTCTTCAGCTTATTTTAATAGCAGCATTGAAGATGAGTGGTATACTATTAATACACATTTATGGTGGCATGTATTTGTCAGATGTTCTTGATATTCAGTCCCAGGTTTGAAGATGAATTATATACAGGCTAGAAAAAAATTATATGCTCTTGTGTGGTGTAGTTGTTAAGTGCTATGGCTGCTAACCAAAAGGTCAGCACTTTGAATCCACCAGGTGCTCCTTGGAAACTCTATGGGGCAGTTCTACTCTGTCCTTATAGAGTCACTATGTGTCAGAATCGACTCCACAGCAATGGGTTTTGGGTATGGCTTTGGAGCCCTGGCAGCACAGTGGTTAAGAGCTTAGCTGCTAACTGAAAAGGTCGGCAGCTCGAATCTACCAACTGCTCCTTGGAAACCCTGTGGGGCAGTTCTACTCTGTCCTATGGGGTTGTTATGAGTCAGAATTGACTCAACAGCAACAGGTTTGGTTTTTGGGTTGTATGGCTTTATGTCCTCCATTAGCAAATATGATATCTCTAGCCCATATTTTATGTCTATCCATTTAATTAAAAGATTATAAAGAATTGTGTCTTATTTTGATCTTTTGTTAAAGTTTTTCAATATTTTTGAAAAAAAAATTATGCATTCATTTTTGAAAACTTACAATGGAGAGGGCATTGGCTCAATGCTGGAAATGCATAGATGAATAAGAAGCAGTGTCTCTGTCCTCAAGTTTCTGTAGTCAGCTTCCCAATTAATTTTAAATATGAGGGGATAGAAAACATGCTTTAAGTTCCTCACCCTGTGCCAAGAAAAAGTGAATGATACAAATGCCTCCTAGGTGGTAATTTGTTCATCATATAAAAAGCAATGGGAAAAAATGAACTTAATTTCAACTAGACTGCAAGCTCCTTGAACTTGACTGCAAGCACTCTGTCTTAGTTACCTTAGCTTCCTGATAAATACTAGTGAATCAATAGACCTGTGAGATATTATTCCATTTCATATGCAAATGTAGATATAAGATATAGTCCTTCTCCTACTAATGCCTTCACTTCCTCAACTACAAAGTAGGGCAGAACTTATCTGTCAGTCACTGAGTTATGAAAGCACTTCTGTAAATGCTATGCTAAGGAGTCACCCATAGAGCCTGAATGACTGGATCCAGAGCCACCACATCTATCCAGGTGCACAGATAGTGTGATGCCATTCAGAGGCCACCTACACAGCTCTCATTAGGAGACCAGATAAGGACATGACCCTCTGAGATTAGCAGGAATTCACAAAGCTCCAGAAGCACTCTCCTAGCAATCAGTCCTGTCTAGAGATGGCTATCCAGCTCTGGCCACTCTTCCTAGGCTTGCCTAAGCCTTCACCTATCTCTTCTCCTTCCCTCCCAGCACAAAGTAAAAAAGAGCAAGTGAGGAAGGTCAGTTGTCATCAGGAGCTTCTTGGTACCTATTTGTCCCTACTCCTCTCTGTTATTACGGAGAAAACATTGCTTCCCTCTGGATCCCAAGACCCTAAATTGCCATCTTCTCACACCATCCCCACTACTAACAAGGACCATGCCTGTTGATCAAGATACCTGCCTCTTCCTCACCTTTGTGGAAGCAGGTTTTGAGGTTGCCTCTCAGTGAATTGCAGAGTTTGTGCTACTGGGCTCAAGTGGGAGTGACTAGGGCACAGTTTTCGACAGTGATTGTAAGCTGAGATTCCAGTTTGTCTTAAAACATCTTACCCTGGTTCTATCCTTCAGTCATGATACTGAAGAAGAGAGGCACTGCTTTGCTTCCAGCTGGAACTACAAGAAAGTGAGACTCTCGCTCATACCCCAGGAGAACAGAGTGTCTCCATGAGCATTCTTCTTAACAAGACTTGCTTTAGGGGTTCTACATGCAACTTATCTGGGGCCATCTGTCAACATGTTAGTTGCTCAAGTCCTTGAACAAATACAGTTCTTACCTGATGATTTCATCTGGGCAGCAGGATGTAGGTCTTGCCAGCCAAAACGAACCAGTGTGAGGCAGCTGCAGAGGCAGAAAAGTGCATGCAATTTGGACAGCACCATCTTGGGGGCTGAGAAACGGTTTCAGCTTAATGTTCTTCCAAGCAGATAATTCAAAGAAAAAACAATGCAATAAAGAAGACTTCTATAAGCTGACAGACTCAGTGAGAATGAAACACTAGTAACATGACTTTATGTATTATAAAGGAAGAAGACATCTGGAAAATATGGGGCATGCATTTTCTGGGCTGGGTTTTAGATAGGTACAACGGTGGGTAAATCATTAGTAATGCTGGATTGTAGAGCACAGAAATAACACTGACTTTTTTTTTTTAGGCAGTTGTATGAGGCTTTTGGTCACTAGTTTGCTAATTTTGTGGCAGTCTAGTTTGGTTATAAAGAAGTGCATCAAAATATAATAATAATTAACAATAATATATTATAATCATGATAATATCCATAGGCATCACGTCTGGCATATAGTAAACGCTAAAAAGTTTTCATTATAATTACAAAGTGATTGATTACATTGCTGCTGTCGCTGCTGCTGCTCTTGTTGATGACAATGACAGTTATATTTTTGTTAATCTCTATAATCTTAATTTAAAAAATAAATTAATAAGTGGATGAATGAAGCATGAGATTACTCCTTGTAATAAATTATATTACAATTGGGCTCTATGCTAACATCTTGTTAATGAAAATGACTATCTCGTATTTTGTATTACTTTCCCCTTTAAAATGTCTCCCTCCAATTTTTTGAGGTGATGGAAAGTTTCCAAGCCACTGCCATCTCTAACCTGTATTATGGCAATAACCTCCAATTTGTGTCCCTCCTTTTCCCCTTGCCCCTATAACCTATTCCTAACACAGTGGCGTGTAGGCATTAGTGATTCGGTGGTAGAATTCTTGCCCTCCATGCAGGAGGCCTGGGTTCGACTCCTGCACTTTATGCCCATTGCACTTTATGCCCAGCTACCACCTCTCTGCCAGTAGAGGCTTTCATGTTGCTATGATGTTGAACAAGTTTCAGCAGAGCTTCTAGACTAAGACAGACTAGGAAGAAAGGCCTGGTGATCTACTTCCAAAATCAGCAAATGAAAACTCTACGGATCACAATGGTGTGATCTGTAACTGATCATGGGGATGGCTCAGGATTGAACAGCATTCGTTCCATTGTGCATGGGGTTGGGACGGCTCGATCACAGCTAACAACAATAAGAAAGAATAAAGGAAGAGAAGCAAATTTTAGCACCTCCATTTTTCATTTTAGGGGATGAAGATCACTGAAATACAGAAAGGCTATGCAACCTGCCTGAGGTCACATAGAGAACCTTCGGCAGGGCAGGTCTTCCTCCTTTTACTCCAAGTGTACCAAAACAACCAAACAAACAAACAAAAAAAAAAACCTGTTGCCATCAAGTCGATTTCAACTCATAGCAACCCCATAGGACAGAGTAGAACTGCCCCATAGGGTTTCTAAGGAGCAGCTGGTGGATTTGATCTGTAGACCTTTTGGTCAGCAGCCACGCTCTTAACCACTGTGCCACCAGGGCTCCTCTCCAAGTGATAGAAGGACCCAAATGGAATCCTGCTCTTCTCTTCACCTTCCCAGTGCCACAAAATACATAGTCCTCCACCACTATCTCTGCCTGGCGTGTTCTGTGGGATGGAAGTATATGTTAAGACTATTCTCAGATTACTGGCAAGACAGCCATGTCCCAAGAAGGGGGCAACCCTGACTGAAGGTTCCCTGCAGTCAGGAAAAGAGGTCTTCTCTGGACTGACTCCTCATGGATTCCAAAAGAGAAGGCATGTTCCCCTGTGGGTACAGTCAGGCTGCGAGGCACTACAAGCATCGCAGCCTCCCTCTGCTCTCGCAGCATTCTGTGCATGGCTCTATTCAAGCCACTTAGCTGACTCTCCTGCAATGATCTGTTTATAGAATGGCTTAGTCCAATAGCCAGTGTGCTCCTCAAGGGCAGAGACTGGTCTCCTGGAGGGAAAGGATTGGGCCCATTTGTCTTTGTATTCCTATTAGCAAGGACCCGGCAAATACAAACCAGTTACCCTCCTTAAGTCAGTTCTTACTCATGGTGACCCCATGTATGTCAGAGTAGGACTATGCTCCATAGGGTTTTCAATGTCTGATTTTTGGGAAGATGATCATCGGGTTTTTCTTCTGAGGTGCCTCCGGGGGACTTGAACTTACAACCTTTCAGTTAGCAGCAGAGTGCCTTGCCCATTAGTACCACAAGAACCTTTGGCAAATAGCAAGCACTCAGTAAACATTTCTTGAGTGAGAATGTCAAGAATCCCTTCTTTTTGACGTGGGCCACAAGGTAGACCATAAACACATTCTCAGATGATCTCACACTAGGCTGTGACTTCTTGATACACTATAGTGATTGGCTGTTTCATCTCTAGCATCTACAGTCCAACTGCCTGAGTATGAAGCCCAGCCTTGACACTAGTAGTTGACCTCCTGCAAACTACTTAATCCTTCTTATTTCCTCACCTGTAAAACAGGGATGAGGATGAGAATACCAACCAGGGTTAAATGATACATTAAATTATACATTTTGCATGTAGCAGTTAAATACAAATATTGTTGTGTGGCATCAAGTCGATATTCATTCATAGCAACAGAGTAGGACAGAGCAGAACTGCCCCACGGGGTTTCCTAGGCTGTATTCTTTATAGAAGCAGATCACCAGCTCTTTTCTCTTGCACAGCCACTGGTGGGTTCAAACCACTAACCATTCAGTTAGCAGCTGAGCGCTTAACCATTGCACCACCAGGGCTCCTTATACTAATATCGGCATACTCATTTTACATTCCTAGCACTGTACACTGTTACAGCTAAGTAGTTGTTGCTTAATAAATGTTAATTACATTAAAGCTAAGCCATAAATAATGACCTTGAGGTAGGAACAGGAAGACTTTTTCTTTGCTGACTAAAGTCACTCCTTAGTCATCATCCACTTGGTCCACTGATGGTACTGCTAAATAGATTTTACGGGTTTTGTTAATGGCTCCAGCTTCCCCTAAAACTGGAATTAACATTTCTCCTGCAGTTCTTGGGAAATTTTGGGTTCACTGCCCTTCTTCACCTCCATAGGCTATTAGTGCCCTGGTAATGTCTGGGTACCTCCCTGTGGTCTACCACAATGATCTGCCTTGGTTAAAACTTAACTATCAAATGTTCTACACCCTCAATTCCTTGCTCTGGTTTTCAAGGTGTAAACTCCTGTCTTAGGCTGGGTTCTCTACAGAAGCAAAACCAGTAAAGCGTATAAGTATATATAAAAACCAAAACCAAGCCCAGTGCCGTCAAGTCGATTCCGACTCCTAGCGACACTATAGGACAGAGTAGAACTGCCGCATACAGTTTCCAAGCAGTGCCTGGTGGATTTGAACCGCCGACCCTTTGGTTAGCAGCTGTAGCACTTAACCACTACACCACCAGGGTTTCCAAGTATATATAGAGAGGGATTTATATCAAGGAAACAGCTCACGCGATCGTAGAGGCTGGAACGTCTCAAGTCTGTGGATCAGGATAAGGCTTCTCCTGATTCACAAAGCCACAGGGGCTGGCAAACCCAAGATTGGCAGATTGGAGAGCAGGGATCTTGCTCATAGACTATGAAGGTTGATGAATTCCGAGACCAGCAGGCAAGACCGCAAGGCTTCTTCCGATTCACGTAGCTGCAGGGGCTGGCGAACCCAAGATTGGTAGGTAAGCTGCTAGTTCAAGTGCCAAGAACCAGAGGTCAGAGGAACAAGAGGCAGCTGCAGGCAGGATCCAGAACAAGCCAAAAGCCTTGATAAGGCGTGCAGGAAGCAAGCAGGCAGCAGAGGGCGGAAAGATGAAGGCTAAGGAGGCGGTGAGCTATCACAGGACCTGCCCTGCTGGTATCACTCAGCGGATTCCATCATGGGGGTGATTGCATATCAGATTTCAACAGGGAAGTGATCACAATCTTACACAACTGTCAAAACACTGAGAATCATGGCCCAGCCAAGTTGACACACAGTCTCAACCATCACAACTCCCCAAGGTGAACAAGCTGCTAAGAGTTGCCATTGTTGTCAGCTGCCATTGAGTGGGCTCCGACTCATGGTGAATTTACGTATAACAGAATGAAATGTTGCCAGGTCCTGCACCATCTTCATGATCATTGGTATGCTTGAGTGATTGTTGCGACCACTGTGTATTTTTAGTGCCTTCCAACCTACAGGGCTTATCTTTCAGCACTTTGTGGGACTGTATTTTGTTGTGATCCCTAGGGTTTTCACTGGATAATTTTCACAAGTAGATGGCTAGGCCTTTCTTCCTAGTCTGACTTAGTCCGGAAGCTCTGCTATAACCTGTTCATCATGGGTAACCCTGCTAAACCAAAAAAAAAAAAAACCAAACCCAGTGCTGTCGAGTCGATTCCAACTCATAGCGACCCTATAGGACAGAGTAGAACTGTCGCATAGAGTTTCCAAGGATCGCCTGGAGGATCTGAACTGCCAACCTTTTGGTTAGCAGCTGTAGCACTTAACCACTATGCCACCAGGGTTTTATGTGAAATACCAGTGGTACAGCTGCCAGCATCATGGCAACACAAAGGCACTGCAGTTCAACAAGGTGTGTTACTTAGGTTTTTCTCGTTGACTTCCAAGTAACAGCCTTTCTTTTTAACCAAGGCCTTCCGGAGACTTCACTTCAAAACCCTGAAAGTTCACTCCAAAGGAAAGAGTTGTAGGCTACTGTGGAGAGATGTTTTGAAGACAAGAGGATTTTAATGTCCTCCAAACCAGATCCTAAAAGCAGTAATCCACTCTGGCTACCCCAGCAACCTTCAGGCAGTTTCAGACAGGAGGAAGCAAGGTTGCTTTCTGTCACCAAGCTCTGCTAAGAAGAGACAGGCATCAAATTAGGAGCTTGAATTATTCAGAGTATGGCTTGTGATCATATTTCTGTGTTCAGGGAAGAAAGGCAATAGACCACACTTAAGAAGGAAAACAAACCTTAGAGCAAACAGTTCTGTTCCTAGAATACCATTTCTTCTCACATTTGAAAACAAATTGGGACAATTTTTCTTCTTTGAAACAAATTGTTCCCTTGATTTGGGACAACATAAGCCAGTCCTTTCTCAGAAGGCTGAAGAGTGAAGTGTGCAGCTCCGGACAAGTCTTTTTGAAATTAAACTATTGATGTGATAGCAAAGGGCTTAAAGAATAAGAAAAACTGACATGTATTTTTTTTTAATCAGCTTTACATTTTTTAAAAAACCTGAATGAGAACTCCTTGGGCCAGAAGAGGACATGATGAAACACATTTCAGGAAGTATCAACCAATGTTCCTGATTAACATATCACAGGCAGCCGAGGAGAGACCCTGGGGATAGGTGATCCAAGGTCTCAACTTGCTGCTTTCACTTGTTTTCCTGTGAGAAGAAGCAGGAACTCCTAAGATAAGCAAAGAAGTATTTTGACTTCAACTCAGACCTTCAGAATAATTCAAAGTTTGATTGCTGGTTTACTTAAGAAGAAAAAAAGGTGATGTGTAGCATAAATACCAGTTGCCATCAAGTCTATTCAACTCATGGTGACCCCATGTATGTCAGAGTAGAACTGTGCTCCAGAGGGTTTTCAATAGCTGATTTTTTGTAAGTGGCTTACCAGGCCTTTCTTCCGAGACACCTCTGGGCGGACTCAACCCTCCCACCTTCCAGTTATCAGCCAAGTTAACTGCACCACCAGGGATTCCTGAGGCATAAATAGTTATTACTTAATGATAGCCTATTATGGGCCAACTTCTTCTACCCTGTACTTTACGTTATCTCTAGTACTCACAACAAGGAGTAGAGTTGTTGTGTGCAACTGCAAACCTTTCAGTTAGCAGCTGAGCACTTAACCATTAACCATAGCACCAGGGCTCCTTAAGGAATAAAGTTGTTGTTAGATGCTGTGGAGTTGATTCTGACTCATAGCGACCCTACAGGACAATGTAGAACTGCCCGATGAGGATGCCTAGGATGTAATCCTCATGGCTTGGGTCAGGGGCACCTTGGTCCTCAAAGTGACATCTTTGCTTTTTAACACTTCAAAGAGGTCTTTTGCAGCAGATTTGCCCAATGCAATGTGTCGTTTGATTTCTTGACTGCTGCTTCCATCAGTGTTGATTGTGGATTTGAGTAAAACAAAATCCTTGACAACTTCAACAGCTACCCTACACAGCAGAGTAGAACTGCCCCCATAAGGTTCCCAAGGAGCAGCTGGTGGATTCAAACTGCTGACCTTTTGGTTAGCAGCTGAGCTCTTAATCACTGCACCAGCAGGGCTCCTTTCTTGTTTATCATGATGTTCCTTACTGGTACAGCTGCGAGGATTTTTGTTTTATGTTGAGGTGTGATCTATACTGAAGGCTGTAGTCTTTGATCTTCATCAGTAAATACTTCAAGGTATTTTCAATCCCCTGGTAAGTATGTGAAAGCTAGGCAATGAATAAGAAGGACCAAAGAAGAATTGATGCCTTGGAATTATGGTGTTGCCAAAGAATACTGAACATGCCATGGACTGCCAGAAGAACATACAAATCTGTCTTGAAAGAAGTACAGCCAGAATGCTCCTTAGAAGCGAGAATGGTGAGACTTTGTCTCATGTACTTTGGACATGTTATCAGGAGGGACCAATCCCTGGAGAAGGACATCATGCTTGGTAAAGCAGAGGGTCAGTGAAAAAGGGGAGGACTCTCAACAAGATGGATTGACAGGTTGGCTCCAACAACGGGCTCAAACATAGCCATGATTGTGAGGATTGCGCAGGACTGGGCAGTGTTTCATTCTGTTGTACACAGGGGCACCGTGAGTCGGAACTGACTTGATGGCACCTAACAACAACAACAACAAATCTTTATGAGGGCAGAATCCCAGGTCTTTTCTCCTACAGAGCTGCTGGTGGGTTCAAACTGCTGACCTTTCAATGAGCAGCTGAGCGATTTAACTTTGTGCCACCAGGGCTCCTATAGGAGTAAAGTTAGGTAGGTACTATTACTTCCACTTTATAGTTAAAAGCAGTGAGGCTTAGAGAGACTGACTGAATCATATGACTGATAGGCTTCAGAGCTATGACCACCAAGGCCAGTCGGCAGAGGTGTATGTCAAAAAAAATAATCAGTATAATGTGATTTTATTTTTTAAATATACACATTTATGTGCAAATAGTAAAAAAATAAAGATCAATATAATCCCAGAATGTTCTCAGTGGTTATAATTAAGTGGTAGGATTATAGGTGATACAGGGTTTTTTTTTTTTTTAACATACACTTATCTAACTGTTAACAATGAACATGCATTACTTAAGTAGATAAAAAAGAAAAGAAAAGAAACAAACCCCCAGCTCTTTCCTTGGGCAACTAAATCTAAAGGAATGACTTCCAATCCAGCAGAAGGCCCAAAAAACAAACCAAACCCAGTGCCATCGAGTCAATTCCGACTCACGGCGACCCTATAGAACAGAGTAAAACTGCCCCATAGAGTTTCCAAGGAGCACCTGGTAGATTCAAACTGCTGACCCTTTGGTTATCAGCCATAGCACTTAACCACGATGCCCCCAGAGTTTTCCTAGCAGAAGGCAGATAGGTCCAGTTCAGAGACAAGATTGGTTGTGGAGCTTTGCTTTATATCAACAGTTTAGGAGAAAGGTACGCTTAGTTCCAGTTTGAAAATGCGGGGTAGGTATTTCCCCCCAACCCTACCCCCACTGCGCACCTCCCCCCCACCCAAAAAAAGAAAAACTCAGTGGCTTGTGGCTCATTACTACAATTTCAAGTTAGTAACCATGAGCCAGGCATTGGGCTAAGCCTTCAAGGGAGTCCAGGTGTGTGTGTGTGTGTGCATGTGTGTGTGTGTGTGCGCGCACGTGCGTGTGTGTGTTGGGGGAGGGAGGGACAGAAGGAAGGAGGCAGGGGATGTTGGGGTATACAATGAGAAACAAAATACAGTGAAACCTGTGGGAGCAGGAACTCAACAGGACTGCCTTGTTTTTCAGTGTCTCACAAGTTTCCCACCAGTCTTACCACTTTTCTATTGCTCTCTCTTAGTGGAAGACAGTTTTCCTTCTCTGACAGGTTTCCACTTTACAGGTTCTGGCTTTCTTAGGTTTTACATCTTTCAAAGAATGCACAGTTTTGTGGTCCAGATAAAGATGGGCATAACCTACTCTAGTTCAGGTCAAACCAGTAAAGACCAGCTAGTCTAATCCTTTTTGTTTATATACAAAGAAACTGCGGCCCAGAGTGGGGAAGTGACTCGCCTGGGACCATACAGCAAATTAATGGCAGTGCTAGGATTAGATCACCTGGTTCCCTGGGCACCACACCATGGGGTTTGTGGCAGCAGTAGGTGAGATGCACCTGGGTTCTTGTATGCACAACGAGGTTCTGTAGAGATGTGGACAGGGACTGCTGAGGCCACCACAAGGCGGCCTGGGTTTGCAGTCAGAAGCACCAACTTTACGTCAATTATTTCACATCTGAAACCTAAATCTCAACAGCGAAACAGGATTAACAATGCCTATTTCAGAGGAAAAAAAAAAAAATTTTTTTTTTTTTATTTCAGAGGGTTAAGGTCAGAGAAAAAAGGAGAAAATTCCAGCATAGGGCCAGACACAGACTCTTAATTAATGCCCGTTTCCACCAGGAACCAGCTAGGCTTCATGGGGAGCAAAATATATTAGATTCTAGAGACGACATCCTGAGAAATGAGAGAGACTGATGACCTGAGAGGTGGTGACTTATTTCCTTCCTCTTGCTGAGTTGCTGAGGCAGCATCAGTAGCTCAGGCTCAGGCTCCATCAGGGATTCTCCCCCTTGGCGCTATTGACATTTGCAGCCGATAAGTCTTTGTTGTGGGGGCCTGCCCTGCACATTGTAGCATGGTTAGCAGCATTCCTAGCCTCCACCCATTAGATGCCAGTGGCACACTCCCTTCCCCCAGTTGTGACAACCAAAAATGTCTCCAGACATTGCCAAATGTGTTCTTGGGGGCAAAATCACCGCCAGTTGAAAAACACTGGGCAGAATGACCTGGGTTGATGGGGGGAAGAAGGAAGGCACTTCAGGCACGGGACGCTTTATGTTGTGATGAGCTGGGGTATTACTAAGAAAGGTGTAAGATATATTAGAAGAGGGGTGTTGCAGGAAGGAGGTTGGAGCCAAGAGCAGGGGCCAGAACACAGAGAACTTGCATGTAGTACATCTGAGTTTAGACCTCTGTCCTACAGGCAGTGATGTTTCCCACTGCACCCAGCAGTGAGGGCCTTTCATCTGTCAGACGTGCAATGAATGCTTGCTGAATAAACACGGAAATGACTTCTGAACCATAGAATGGAGCGTTTATGTGTCCTTAGCCCCATGATACAGGTATATGTATGTGCGTGTGTGTATGGAGAACAAGGCAGATGAATATGTAAAGCAGATGGGTCTGGAGCTTCAACTTGTCTGTTGAACACAGCTGAGCCCAGAGGCTCAGTCCAGCTATAGGCTATCTCAATGATCACAAGGCCAAACCAGCCAGTGCCATGGAGTGGATTCCGACTCATAAAGAACCTATAGGATGGAGTAGAACTGCCCCATAGGGTTTGCAAGGCTGTGATCTTTACAGAAGCAGACTGCCTATCCTTCTCCTGCAGAGCAGCTAGTGGGCTTGCACTGTGGACCTTTGGGTTAGCAGCTGAGCTCTTAACCACTACACCACCAGGGATTCTTGATCAGAAAGCAGCCCGCTTCTTTTCTCCTTAGTTCACCCCTCTCCCTTGGGGTAAAGTATTCTCTTCTTAAATGCATAGGCCCACCTTCACTCTGCTCTCCTATGCCTTACAGATGAGGATCTGAAAACATGCTTCTCCGAGGACAATGGAGAACACCTGGCTTACACTTCCTCAGAAAGCCCTTCAACCTGCCACTGATTCAGGTCCCAGCCAAAGCTCACCCTTTCCTCTCTATAACCAGCTCTTCATCCCATGCTGTGGGTCTCCTCCTTCCTGAGTCTCGGGGATAACCAAAAAAACCAAACCCGTTGACGTCGAGTCGATTCCGACTCACAGTGACCCTATAGAACAGAGTAGAACTGCCCCCATAGAGTTTCCAAGGAGCACCTGGTGCATTTGAACTGCCGACCTTTCAGTTAGCAGCCATAGCGCTTAACCACTATGCCACCAGGGTTTCCAGTCTAGGGGATAAAGACCCAAAATCATCTTCCCCCAACGCCTCTTCAGCTCTCAGAAACCATTCTCACTTTTAAACCATTACTTGGCATGTAATTCACATGTTGCTTTGCAATGTTTAAAATCTTTTCCTGTCCATTTTCTTTCCCCAAATAGGTTGAAGCTGCTCCTGAAAAGGGGCCAATACCCTTCATCTTTTTAAATTTCTCACAGTTCTTTGTACATGTTGGGCACTTAACAATACCTTCCTCTGGTTTCTGATCCATTTCTCTAACTTAATTTTTTTACATTAGCTGTTTCATAGTTCTATGTGAATTTATTATATGCAACTATTCATCCTTTATGGAAGTGTTATAAATTATAGATAAATATCACAAAAAATTTCCTGTTACTAAAATAAAAAGAGCACTTTTTGATTTTCAGAACGAAGTTCTACTATAAATGGCCACCAAGTCCCTGGCTTCCTGAGACACTAGCTTCTTTCATTTTCTGATGATCACCAAGTTCTCTGAGAGGATGACCACTGAAGACAGACGAACAATTCATAAGAAGTCTTTTAACTTTCAAAGTTCTCTTTCCATAGTGAAGTTCCTTTTTCTGAACCTGGGATGTGAGTTAGCTAGAAATGTATTTACATTTGAGAACTCTGTCATCGTTGTTGTTGTTAGGTGCCGTCGAGTCAGTTCCAAAGACTCTGAAAAGTCTAAAAGTGACTTTGTATATTTCTCACAGACCTGGTGAATCCAAGATCAAACCCTTGATACAACATTCAGAATCACAATGTCAGAAATTCCATTACCACCACCAGCAGCAGCAACCAATACAAAATGTTCTTTGAGAAAGACGTAACCAGCCAAACAAAGTAATAACTGACAGACTAAAAGCCTGGTGCTTACCTATGGTCTTACTATGCTTTACAACTGTAGAATTTACTAAATCAAATTTGGCAACACTGGTGGGAATGTAATTGGGTACACAGGCTTTTGGAAGGCAATTTGGCAAGACTCAAGCTATACATACCCTTTGATCTTTTAATTAAATTTCTGGGATTAGTACAAAAAAAAAAAAAACTTATACACAGGGACATAAAACCCTGAAAACTTAATATCCTGCAAAACTTATTGCATCTATTTATAAGAGCCAACACACACACACACAGACACACGCTGAAGTTCTCTAAACATCAAACAATAGCTGGATAGTTAAGTAAACCATGCTATTCATCAATGGGTTCTTATTTAGTGATTAACCGGATATTTACAAAATAATGCTTTATGACTTAGGAAACTGTTTTCAACAGAATTTTAATTGAAAAAGATAAACTACTGTCATGTAAAAATCATTACATGGTTATTAATTAATATAATGGGGTGAAATTATGGGTGTTTTTCTAATTATGTTTCACATTTTCGCCAATAAAATGCTTTACTAATAAAAAAATAAAGAGAAAAGAATATTTAAGAAGAGTTTGTATGATCGCCAAGAGTGTTTATGTTTAATGCCAAGTAAAAAGTCATAAGAATCACTTGTGATCCCAGATACCGAAAACCAAAAGACGAAGGAGTGGGAGGGAGAGGGAAGGAGAGGAAATAACAAATATTTACAGGGCTTGTCTTCTTTATGGATAACTGAAAACTAAAGGTAAATTTTTATCCTTCTTTGTACTTTTCTCTTTTCCAATTCTTTAAATCAATGAGAATATTTATACTTTAAAAATCTATAATTTTTTCAATAGTTAATAAGGTCCCAAAACCATTTTCCTCAATTTTGTCCCCCTGACCACTAGATAAAGTATCTTCCTGACAGGTCAAGAAAACACTTCAAAGAGCATTCAGGTTAACACATTCTATTTAACTCCATTTAAGAGTTTGTGTCACATTTTTGCCTTTGTTCTGAGAACTTCGTGCCTACTACTGAAACCACGGTTTCCTGTTTACTGTCCTCTTCAAATCTCAGCTGAGGTCTACACACGCTAGCATGGCTGCAGCTAACCCCAATATCCCCATATCTGAATGCTACCGTCGAGTTCTCATCAGACATCATCTCCCGTCTTGAAACAAAAGACAAACCAAAACAACTCAGTCCACTGCTATCGTAAAAGCTCCAGTCTCGGGTCTATAAGATTAATATCAAGAGCTGACAAGCTGTAAGTTGTCCAAGTAAAAACCCAGTCCTGGCAACAGACCAGGGCATTCCTGGTTTAACATTCCTGTTATTAGCAAAGGCTCAGAAAAGAAAACATCTTTCACAAATATCAGTACTCTCTTTGCCAGATTTGTTCTGATTAGCTTTTAAGATGGGGCCATGTGACAGGCAGAATAACCGCCCCTCCCCCAAAATGTTCCCAGAACCTGTGAATATGTTATGTTACATGGCAAAGGGCAATTCAGGTTGCAGATGAAATTAAGTTTGCTAATCAGCTGATCTTAAAATTGGGAGATTATCCTGGATTACCTGGGTGAGTTCACTGTAGTCATAAGCCAGTTGCCATAGAGCTGATTGCAACTCATGGTGACCCCATGTGTGTCAGAGCAGAACTGTGCTCCGTGGGGTTTTCACTGGCTGATTTTTCAGAGGTAGATTTTTTTTTTTAGAGCACCAGGCCTTCCTTCTGAGGCACCTCTGGGCAGACATGAACGTCTGACCTTTCGGTTAGCAGCTAAGAGCATTAACCGTTTGCACTACCCAGGGAGCCCGGGGGAAACATAAGGATCTTTAAAAGTGGCAGAGGGAGGCAGAAGAGGTGGTCAGCATTATACAATGTGAGAACTCCACCTGCCATTGCTGGATTTGGAGCTGAAGGAAAGCCATGAGCCGAGGAATGTGGACAGCCGCTAGAAGCTAGACAAGGCAAGGAAATCGGTTCTCCTCTACAGCCTCCAGAAAGGAACGTGGACAGCCCTGCTGATACCTTGGTTTTAGCCCAGTGAGACCTGTGTCAATCAGACTTCTGACCTACAGAACTCAAAGAAAATACATTTGTGTTGCTTTAAGCACTGAAATTTGTCGTACTTCCTTACAACATCAATAGAAGACTAATACAGAGCATACATAGACTGAGACCAGACAGCCAATTTAGTCATCAACTAACATCAAAGAATGTTGCTTAAATATCACAAAATACATCTAATAACAGACTGAACGATGGAGGAAGATGATAAAATCTGCTTTAGGTACATCATGACAGGATGAAGACAGAAGACTGTTGCTCTTCCAGCCCTGATTTCTAAGTAATTTATTACTATTTTTTTATTGCACTGTCTTTTGTTGTTTTATATAGTAAACCAAAAACAACAACAAAAAAACAAAACAAACCCATTGCCATCTAGTTGATTCTGACTCACAGAGACCCTATAGGACAGGGTAGAACTGCCCCATAGGGTTTCTGAGGGCCTAGTGGATTCGAACTGCCCACCTTTTGGTCAGCAGCCAGAGCACTTAACCACTACGCCACCAGGGTTTCCGTTTTACATAGTATTATATAAGAATTGTTTAAAAGTTTAAAAATTACAAAAAGGTGTGACTTTGAACGCATAAATCTCTGTAACTTTACACCCACTCCCTCCCCTGCTCAGGAACAAGTGAAAACTACTGTTCACAATTAGATGTAAATTAGGTCATACATTTTTCTGTGAGAAATATTTTTTTAAGCAACTATATATCCTTGTTTGGGAGCCCTGGTGGTACAGTGGTTAAGAGCTCCGCTGCTAACCAAAAAAGTTGGCAATTTGAATCCACCAGCCATTCCTTGGAAACCCTGTGGGGCAGTTCTACTCTGTCCTATAGGGTCGCTGTCATGGATTGAAAACATAAAAAAAAAAAAAAAATTTTTTTTTTTTTATGTGTGGGAAACTCTGGTGGCGTAGCGGTTAAGCGGTATGGCTGCTAACCAAGAGGTCGGCAGTTCAAATCCGCCAGGCGCTCCTTGGAAACTCTACAGGGCAGTTCTACTCTGTCCTGTAGGGTCACTCTGAGTCAGAATCCACTCCATGGCTGTGGGTGGGTAAAAATGTGTGTATCAGTTGGGCTGGGCCATGATTCCTGGTATTGTGTGATTTTCCTATATGTTGTAAATCCTGCATCTATGATGCTAATAAGGGAGGATGGGCGGCAGTTGTGGTAGTGAGGCAGGATTCAACCTACAGGATTAGATTGTGTCTTGAGGCAATCTCTTGAGATATAAAAGACAGAAGCAAGCAGAGAGATGGGGGACCTCAGACCACCAAGAAAGCTGTACCAGGAGCAGGGCGCATCCTTTGGACACAGGGTCCCTGCGCCTGAGAAGCTCCTCGACCATGGGAACACTGAGGACAAGGACCTTCCTCCAGAGCCCACAGAAAGAGAGAGAGCCTCCCCCTGGAGCTGACGCCCTGAATTTGGACTTGTAACCTACTTGACTGCGAGAAAATAAATTTCTCTTTGTTAAAGCCATCCACTTGTGGTATTTCTGTTATGGCAGCACTAGATGACCAAGACAGTCGCTATGAGTTGGCATTGAATCAATGGCAACGGACTTGGCTTTTGGTTTCATACCCTTGTTTGGTAAAATCCGTTGCTATAGAGTCAATGCCAACTTACAGCAACCCTATAGGACAGAGTAGAACTGCCCTATAGGGTTTCCAAGGAGTGGCTGGTGGATTTGAACTGCCGACCTTTTGGTTAGCAACAGAGTTCTTAACCACTGTGCCACCAGGGCTCCATGATTCCTCTTCCACACCTTAGTAAAAGATTTCCCACTCAATACTTGCTAATATAGAAACTACAAACGAGAAAAGTTAATACCTATTAACATTATTTTCTCCCTTTCACAGTAGCTAAGAGAATCAAAACTAATTTGGACACTATCTTGAATGCATAACACTCAAGTGACTTCTCAGAAGTGCCTAAAGACTCTTATCTTGAGCACAGTAGATATAACTCTTGTGTAATCATTTCACAACCTAAAAAAAGAGGTAGAGTCAAAAGAGCAAAATAAGTAGTTCCCTGTTGTGGAAATAAGTTAATAAAACAGCCACTAGTAAGCACAAGAACTTAAAAGCTGCATGCAAAATAACACTAGTTGATCCTATTCAACATTTTGAACATCAGAACTCATTTGCATTCAGTGTGTCAATGCCTAGACACCTGAGATCCTATACAGCCTAATGGTCATAAAGGTTAAAAGTTATCTAAGAATCCTGGGCAGGCCGATGCCATACTAGAGCTTCCTGATCTTACTTTCCAGTCTAAACCTCTAAATCAGGGTTCTCATCCCTGACTGCACAATGGAACCGCATTGGTTTACCACAGCCAAAAAACCAAACCTGTTGTGTGGTTGGGAGAGATCTGAGGTAGCTGGGGCAAATAGCAGCACAAACGTAATACTCTCTGTGATCCATGAAAAAGGCGGGGAAGCCCTAAAAACGCCACAAAGTGGAGGTATTTTCACAGAAAGGTCAGGTTCAGTATGTTGTTGTTAGGTGCCGTCGAGTCGGTTCTGACTCATAGCGACCCTATGCATAACAGAATGAAACACTGCCTTGTCCTGAGCCATCCTTACAATCGTTGCTGTGCTTGAGCTCATTGTTGTAGCCACTGTGTCAATCCACCTGTACTTTACCAAGCATGATTTCCTTCTGCAGAGACTGATCCCTCCTGCCAACATACCCAAAGTATGTAAGACGCAGTCTCGCCATCCTTGCCTCTAAGGAGCATTCTCGCTGTACTTCTTCTAAGACAGATTTGTTCGTTCTTTTGGCGGTCCGTGGTATATTCAATATTCTTCGCCAACACCACAATTCAAAGGCATCAGTTCTTCTTTGGTCTTCCTTATTCATTGTCCAGCTTTCACATACATATGATGCGATTGGAAATACCATGGCTTGGGTCAGGCGCACCTTAGTCTTCAAGGTGACATCTTTGCTCTTCAACACTTTGAAGAGGTTCTTTGCAGCAGATTTGCCCAATGCAATGCGTCTTTTGATTTCTTGACTGCTGCTTCCATGGCTGTTGATTGTGGATCCAAGTAAAATGAAATCCTTGAGAACTTCAATCTTTTCTCCGTTTATCATGATGTTGCTCATTGGTCCAATTGTGAGGACTTTTGTTTTCTTTATGTTGAGGTACAATCCATACCGAAGGCTGTGGTCTTTGACCTTCGTTAGTAAGTGCTTCAAGTCCTCTTCACTTTCAGCAAGCAAAGTTGTGTCATCTGCATAACACAGGTTGTTAATGAGTCTTCCTCCAATCATGATGCCCCATTCTTCTTCATATAGTCCAGCTTCTCGTATTATCTGCTCAGCATACAGATTGAATAGGTATGGTGAAAGAATACAACCCTGACGCACACCTTTCCTGACTTTAAACCAATCAGTATCCCCTTGTTCTGTCCGAACAACTGCCTCTTGATCTAAGGTTCAATATATTACAGGCTTTCACACACTGGGGTAGTTCCAAACCAGGGTGATGAAGATAAATAGATTCCTAAAGCACAAATGGAAGGGACAACTTTAGTCGCGTGAAATAACCACTTTAGCAATGCGCAACTGCTTTAGGGAAAAGATGGGTTTCTGAAAAAGCTGGGAGCTTCTAGAACTTTTACAAGTTAAAGCATTAGAAGCATTTTAACAAAGTAGGAAAGACTGCTATTTAAATAACTCCAGAGCAAATGGTTTTCACTGAAAAATATACTTGATTTTAAAAATTCTTGCTATTTCAAATTTTCTTCTTTAAACATTTCATTTTTTTAGCTGGATTCCCACTCCTTCCAAGCAGGGCATACAGGTCTGTAACATTATGGTGGAGGGAGGGTATCCAGGTAGTTGGTCAGGACCCGAACCCATGTGATTGCTACTTGCTCCTGTAGCTCCCTGACCGTGGCTCCCAGACAGACCAGCCTGACGCTGGCCTGCCAGATTTAGTACTCTCTATACATATCCAATGAGCTTAAGGTTTCGGAAAAATAATTGCGGCTTCCCCTTAAAAGGTCAGAGATCTTTGCATTATGAAAAACTAAAGCCACACTCAGTCCCTGTCCTTAGCAAAAGAAGCAGAACAGAGGCACGACGCACACCATGTATATACTACTACTTAGAAATGTAAGAGTAAGTGGATCTTTTCAGAATTCTATGTATATGTGGCTACATGATGGTTAGAATAAGTGGTTAAGGAATCTAGCTCTAGTTTCAGATTCCCAAGATCCGAATCTAGAATCTCTGTTTACTAGATGGATGACCATAAGTAAGTTTTTACTTTCTGCCTCTCTCCTCATCTGTCAAGGGGAAACCCTACTCATGGGGTTATAGTGAAGTTGTGGTGTACGCACTTAGAAGAATGCCATTATTATCCAGTGTCTACCCACTGCTGCCCAACCCCAGCAGTCTGCCATGTACATGTAAGCCATGAAGACTGGGGTGTGCAGGAGGCTGAGAGACCACAGAAAACAGGAGATGAATAAGCAGATCCTCTGCTGGAAAAGGGACAACTTTCAGTAACCAGACCGATGAGGAAACAAGGCAGCAAGTCACATGAGGAGCTATGGAAGGAACCACAGACGTACACGATGCGGAAAAACTCAGATCCCGGTTCTGTGGAAAAGAACCTCAACAGGTTCTTTGTGGAACCCAACTGTAGAACTCGACTAGCAGGTGCTTTCCAACAATTAGCATCATCCTCTTTATCAGAGGAGGGGCTTAAGCACAGGACTGTGAACTATCAGAAGGAATATAGGAAGAAGGATTCCTGTATTGGATGCGGGAAGAGACACGGTAGACTAGATAACCCTAAACCTGAAGTAAAAAGCCAGAAGTCTGTAAAGGCCAGCCAGGTAACATTAATGAGTTAAACAGGCCTGTGTAATAGAATAAGGAGTGGTGGGGGCTGTGGCAAAGTGGACCATCTAATAGGGGTAACTGTGCTCATGAGGAACCTGTACTTAAACCAAGAAGCAGTCGTTGAAACAGAACAAGGGGATACTGCATACTTTAAAGTCAGGAAAGGTGTGCATCAGGGTTGTATCCTTTCACCATACTTATTCAATCTGTATACAGAGCAAATAATCCCAGAAACTGGACTATATGAAGAAGAACGCAACATCAGGACTGGAGGAAGGCTCATGAGCAACCTGCAATATGCAGATGACACAACCTTGCTTGCTGAAAGTAAAGAGGACTTGAAGCACTTACTGATGAAGATCAAAGATTATAGCCTTCAGGATGGATTACATTTCAACATAAAGAGACAAACAAAAGATTATAGCCTTCAGGATGGATTACATTTCAACATAAAGAGACAAACAAACAAAAAAAAATTCACGACTGGACCAATAAGCAACATCATGATAAACAGAGAAAATACTGAAGTTGTAAAGGATTTCATTTTACTTGGATCCACAATCAATGCCCATGGAAGCAGCAGTCAAGAAATCAAATGACACATTGTGCTGGGCAAGTCTGCTGCAAAAGACCTCTTTACAGTGTTAAAAAGCAAAGACGTCATTTTGAGGACTAATGGGTGCCTGACCCAAGCCATGGCATTTTTAATCATCTCATATGCATGCAAAATATGGACAACAATGAATAAGGAAGACCAAAGAATTGATGCATTTGAATTGATGCATTGTTGGGGAAGAATACTGAATATACCACGGACTGCCAGAAGTACAAACAAATCTGCCTTGGAAGAAGTACAGCAAGAATGCTCATTAGAAGCAAGGATGGTGAGACTTCATTTTACATACTTTGGACATGTTATTAAGAGGGACCAGTCCCTGGAGAAGGACATGATGCTTGGTAAAGTAGAGGGTCAGCGAAAAAGAGGAAAACCCTCAATGAGATGGATTGACACAGTGGTTGCAACAATGGGCTCAAGCATAACAATGATTGTGAGCATGACACAGGACTGGGCAGTGTTTCATTCTGTTGTATGTGGGTGGCTATAAGTCGGTCTGACTCTACGGCACCTAACAACAAGCCACTCCAGCTGATTGCTGCCATCTCAGAATGACAGCACCATGTTACTAGATCTTCTGTTTTTTTTTTTTTTTTTAAGAAAAGCTGGAAAACCATATTTGTATGTAAAATCTACTGAATTTTAAAGGATAGCAACTATGTCCAGCTTTTAAAATATATAAGTCAAACAAAACAGACCAGTGACCTCCAGGAGAGGCTGTGACCTCTTCCTTAAAAATGCTCCCAACACCTCTCAACTCCAACCCTATAGGACTATGATGGTAGATATGAACAACAACAACAAAAAATTCCTCCAGGTCCTAGAATTAACTATCTCATTTTGTCTGCAATTTGAATCACTAGATGAGCCACTTGAAGGTGAAATTTATTCATATTTACCAATAAAAAACTAATGCGGTCTGGTATGTGAAGATAACCCAGAGGCCACGAAGTCACAAAGAATGGAACCTTTCACTGCACACAACATAAGGAAGGGCTTCTATTTTCTTCTAAGCAGCTGTATCTACTTCAAGTAAGTTCCACATCAAAGTGAGGCAGGAAAGAGAAATAGGGTTGCCTCATTGCAGCAGTTAGTTGTCCTGTCGCTGAGAAGGTCATGCCTACCCTAGTTGGTAAACAACTTTAAAACTCTTCCTTGACTCTCTAAAATGTAGTCAGTGATCAACTGGGGAAAGTTCAAGAGCTCCCCCTCAGAGAGAATGCTTCACTAAGGGAAACAATTCTATTCAACTCTGGTTCATAGCCCTTTCCAGAAATTCCACTGCCATGTATAAAGTTTCAGTTATCTACAGATCTTTGCACTAAAAGATATGTGTGCCTATCCAGGACAAAGGGAAATCTACTTTTTTTGCTATTTTTTCTAAACTCCACTTCTAATATTCTATTTTGAATTTTATCTGAACACATTCAACTTTCAAAAAGTAAGCCAGCCATTCTTTTCACGTTAATTTCACTGCAGCCTCTGATGGTGTGTTTTATTGGTGACTCTTAGTTAAGGTTTTTCAATACCCTGAAACATGGCAAAATTTTTTTCATATGTGTAATGAATCATTTTTATTAACAAGTATAAAACAGCTAAAAAGATATTGGAATTTATTACAAAATTTGTAAAAATGAAGCACAGGGAATTCGAAGTAATACAACATTAGCAAATAATAAGAATAATAAAATCCTACATTACTCTTAAAAGCATATTCATTAGCTTATTTGATTCTATGACATGAGCAGGCCAGATGTAACAGTGTTATCTCCATTTCGTAGATGGGAAATTTGAGACAGAGAAACATTAAGTAAGCTCCCACTCTACCTCCCCAAAATAGCCTACTTCCATCTACTGCTGTCACCCTCCACTAGGTCACCAGCCACCAAGCTGGGTCTGATGGCCTTGCCTGTCCTCTTCTCCCCTATAATCCATTCTCCACACAGCACCCAGAGTAATCCCTTAAAAAGCGCAAATCACGCCATGTCATATACCATGTCATACGTCTGCTTGTAGCCCTCACTGGCTTCCCACTGCTCTCAAAATCCTGACAGAGGCTCTTCATGATTGGCCCCCAGCCTCGTTCCTCCACTCTCCTCCACCTTTCTTCAGTCCAGCTGTGCTGACCTCCTGACTGTGCTGCAAACACACTGAGCTTCTTCCCAGAAATGTTGTACTTGTGGCTCCCTCTGCCTGAACCCTCTGCCCTTCTTCCTGGAGTCTCATTCCAAGGTCATCTCCACAAAACCCAGTCTAAGGAGCCTGCCCCCTTCCACCTGTCCTTCATATACACACACTCTGCCTCCACAACATGCTACCACAGCACTGTTTCCTTTTCTTCAAAATGTTGAGCACCATCTGAATTTACTTTTTGCTCAATCCTCAGTACTAGAGTGGGACCTCCAGGAGAGTAGGGACTCTATTTTGCTTGCTGCTGTATACTCAGTGCCTGGCAAACAGTAGGTGCTCAATAAGTATTTACTGAAATGAATGAATAAACAAAGTTTGTGCTAGAAATCAATTGGAAACCCTGGTGGCTTAGTGGTTAAGTGCGACAGCTGCTACCCAAAAGATTAGCAGTTTGAGTCCACCAGGCACTCCTTGGAAACCCTACGAGGCAGTTCTACTCTGTCCGCTAGGGTCGCGATGAGTTGGAATCAACTCAACAGCAACAGGTTTTTCTGTGCTAGAAATCCACTAGCCCATTTCATTAAATCAGTATCTATTTTTATAGCAGACTTTTTTTTTCTCTCCTCAACTGTTTTTTATTTAAAAAAAAAAAAAAAAAAGCTACTAAGCCTATATTTATCAGCCTGTTCCTATTCGTGTGTTCTGAGTCATACATGTAAACGGGAACAAAGTGACAGTGAGGGCACACGATAAGTGCCTGACATCACAGAAGAGCAGTAAGAACCTGCTGCTCACACCTCAGACCACAAAGCTTCCCTTGGCTTCTGGAGGAATACGATTTTAGAGCTAAATAATCCTCTTAAAGTTCTCTTCATTCAGTATTTTCTCTTCAAATGTTTCACCTCTAGGGAAATTTCTCAACATCTCAAGGGGTCAGTAGGACTCAGTTATCATCGGTCTAGGAAAAAAATTAGGCTTAAGATGTATCAAGGTATAAATAGCTTGCTGACCATCTTCTTTTTCAGGAAATATCAATCTCCTAGGTCCTTGGGTGGTGCAAACACTTTGCATTTGACTACTAACAGAAAGGTTGGTGGTTCGAACCCACCCAGAGGCACCTCAGAAGACAGGCCTGGTTGTCTGCTTCTGAAAGGTCACAGCCTTGAAAACTTTATGAAACAGCTCTACCCTGCACACATGTGGCTAACACAAGTTAGAATCGGCTCAATAGTAACTAACGACAACTAACCATAAGGTTGGTGGTTTGAACGCACTGCAGAAGAATGGCCTGGTCATCTGCTGCCATAAAAATCACAGCCAAGAAGACCTTATGGAGCAATTCTACTCTGTAACACATGGGGTCGTCATGAGTCAGAACTGACTCGATGCCAACCAGTTTGGTGTTTTTGGTTTTGGGCTGTCAGGGAAAGGAAAATGAATTAAGAGAGGCCCCCTAAATTCTAGCTGACATTCCCATGGCTCCCACTCCAGACACTCAAGTATCTAGTTAGCACTCTTTTTAAAGCTCTATGCTGAAAGAGCCTCAAGAAGGATGATAAATTGTATTCTTCTGCAAACATAACTGGGTGAGGGAATGTGGTTAGGTTCGTTCAGGTTCCTCACTACTAAAGAGCAAAGGGCAGAGACACCCAGAGGGAAGGAAATGAGGAACCAGATGCTCAGGGTTCTGTTTGAGGGACAAGTCCTGGGGAGCTGGGCAAGCCCTTTCACACTTCAGAAGGGATTCCTCCTCTGTAAAATAAGCAGCCAAACCAGATTAAGTCCCTTCCAACTCTGCAACTCCTTCAGTCTCAGTGGTTCTATGAACAGTGACATCTGTGGTGCTGGCTTTGAGTATAAAGAGCTCAGTTCAAGAAGGAGTATCACCATGTGGTCCTTAGCAGCTCCTCCTACACAGATGTCTCTGCAAGGGAAGGAACCCTCAATGCTCGAGTGCGAGTGCAATGAGCTGACATGGGCACTGGAAACTGCCAGGTCAGTGGGTTCTCTCCTCAGCTTCTGAAGGCCACAAGGGTTCTCATTGAAAGGAAATCTGCCTGGGTGCTGGCAGCTCACTGGTGCCTCAGACCTGGAAGGCCACCTCCTTCTTACAAATCAGGCCAATATTAATGCCCTGATTCCCAAGTTAAAGTTTAGGCAAAGATTTGGCCCCGAGTTTTTTGGGATTGTCAACACTCCGAAGACCATCACTACCGTTGATAGAAACATGTTATGGTATGGAGTTAGCTCACATTCCTGGTGATCCCAAGTACAACAGAATGAAACACTGCCTTGTCCTATATCAGTAGGACAATCCTCTGTTGTAATCCATAGGGTTTTCATTGGCTGGTTTTTGGAAGTAGATCTCCAGGTCTTTCTTCCTAGTCTGCCTTAGTCTGGAAGCTTCACTGAAACCTGTCCACCATGAATGACTCTGCTGGTATTTGAAATATCAGTGGCACAGCTTCCAGCATTACAGCAACACAAAAGCCACCATAGAAATGGTGGTGAAAAACACTTTCAGGGATACATTTTCCAGTTCTTACTCTTAAGCCACTTTCCTAGTTTAGCTTTCTTATTTGGGTCAAAGGTCATTTGTGCAAGTCTGATTTGGAACTCTTCTCTCTCACACTTGAACTCACGTGCCCTTTAAAGGGGGCTTTAAAGAAAAAGCAGAACTCCCCCAAAGAACTTTTCTGTCCTGGCGAAAGATCTGTAGGTAAGAAAACTCCCTATTTCCCCTGGTCTGATTCCCGCTTTTAGCACCTAGTTCTTTGGGTTGAACAAAAAACCAAACCCTTTGCTATAATGGAGTCAACTCACAGAGACCCTATAGGTCAGAGCAGAAGTGCCCCATAGGGTTTCTAAGGCTATAAATCTCCAAGGAAACAGACGGCCGCATCTGCCAGATCTTTCTCCTGCAGAGCGACTGGTGGGTTCCAATCGCTCACCTTTCGGCTAGCAGCTTGGCGCTTAACCCAGCAGTCAGGAGCCTAACCACTGCACTACCAGGGCTCCTTATTCTTTGTGTTCATGTCTCTGAAAAAAGGTTTGGCAGGCAAAAAGCAAACAAACAAACCAAACCCACTGCCCTCAAGTCAATTTCAACTCACAGTGACCCTGCAGGACGCTGTAGAACTGCCCGTAGGGTTTCCAAGGCTGTATGTAAATCTTTACCGAAGCAGACTGGTGATCTTTGAACTGACGATCTTTTGATTAGCAGCCGAGCGCTCTAGCCACTGCGCCACAATTCCCTCCTCCCTCAAAGAATTCTAGAGCTGTTCCCCAGGGCTGCAGGGGCTGCAAGCCCAGGACCAGCCAGTGGGCGGGTGCGGGTCCAGACAACGCCCCCGACCTGTCGCTGCTCCTGGATTCCAGCCTGCAGCGCAGTGACAATTCCCCCTGAGCCCGCCGCGCACCTCTCCTTGGTTTCCAGCGTTTCCTGGGTTCCCTCCTTACCCTGATGCTGCCCTGCGCTGCTTACGGGGACCCGAGTCTCTAGGCACGTCCCGCCACTCACCGACGCAACCCAAGCGCGCCAAACCCGACCGCTTCTTGCTGGCAGCCCTCCGAGGCTCTGGCCGGCTGCAGTCGCCGTCGCTGTGGGGTGACAGGCAGCCCCGGCGAGCGGCGGGCGGCGGGCGGCGGGCGGCGGGCGGCGGGCGGCGGGCGGCGGGCGGCGGGCGGCGGGCGGCGGGCGGCCTGAGGCCTGCGGCTTGGCTGCGCCTAGGCTCCCGGCTCCGGCGCCCAGCGCGGCCTTATCCGCCGGACCTTCCCTCCCCCGGCGCTGCGGGAGGAGGGGCCGGGGAGGAGCGAGTGGCCGCCGGCCGCCCACAGCGAGCCCGGGCTCTGCACCCGCCGGGCTCCGGCGCGCCAACCTTCCCGGGGCCCTGGGTCCTGTAACTCGGATGCAGGTAATTTAACCTGCACCCAGGTGGATCCAAATAGCTCTCAGACCGAAGGACCTGTTTGTTCCCTAATTCACCCCACATCACACCCCACATGCTTGTTTCACCATGTTCGGAGTTACTCTGTCCCCATGGATAATCTGAAATGCCGCGCATTTCCCGCATTTCGGAAATTTATCCGTTGGGTATCGATTCAGAATTGTATGCATTATGCTTGCGGTTGGAAGATCTGCCACTGCATTAGTTTCGTTTTTCCGTGAAATTACACCGAAGGACAGTAAGGAAGAGGGCTTATGGCTGCGGAAATGGTGCAGGAAGGGGCCATCTCATAAACATAGCTCAATTTAAATCCGAGCTTTTTGGGCTTTAACTGAAATTCCCTTTCATTTTCAAATGCTTTCTTCTTCTAAACGCACTTTTTAATGGGTTAAAAACACATTAGTTTAAAGTTTGAGTTAGTGACTAGGGGGAAATAGTGCGGAATTCATTTGTGGTGTTAATTTTTTTTTTTTTTTTTTAAGAGTGGTTTGTCTTCTTGAGATGACGGAAGTGTAGGTGAAATTTTATTTTATTTCTTAAATTTTTATTATGTGGTTAGGCCTGAGGACTCTGCAGTCAGAAGGCATGGACACTAGTCTAGTTCTCCCACTTAGTAGTGGCATGACATTGGACAAGGTCTTTATCCTCTCTGTTTCTCAGTTTCCTCATCTGTAACGTAGAGATTATCCAAGTGTCAGAGGTGCCTTGCAAGAATGAAAGGGGAATGTGTTTGAAATGCTTAGGAAAGTCTGGCATATGGGAAAGTTTAATACGTGTCATCCGATATTTATTGTTCGGTGCCCTCTAGTTGGTTCAGACTCGTAGTGAAACTATGCACAACAGAATGAAGTGTTGCCAGGTCCTGTGCCATCCGCGCAATCGTTGCTATGTTTGAGCCCACTGTTGCAGCCACTGTGTCAGTCCATCTTGCTGACAGTCTTCCTCTTTGACTCTGTACCAATCATGATGTCCTTCTTCCAGGGACTGGTCCCTCCTGATACCATGTCAAAACTACATGAGATGAAGTCTCGCCATCCTCACTTCTAAGGAATAGTCTGGCTGTACTTCTTCTAAGACTTTAAAGAAGCAGTGACTTATTTAAACTAAGCATTAGTTGCGATCTTAAATAAAACTATTACGTGCTTAATGACATTTTCTTATACTTCCTAAACCCTCTGTGAAACACGTTGCTGCAAAGTATTAATCTAAAATTAATATTAATCTGCCAAGACACAGTCCATGCCCCAGAAGATTTAAAAACAACAACAACAACATAAAGTTCTTTCCCATGTAGGTAAACACAGAGGACTGTGGGAATTCAGAGAAGTGATTTATTATTTGTCCTGGGAAAGAGGTAGGAGTCAAGATGCCCTAAATCACCATGTTCCTGGAATAAAATAAGGTTCTTGCCTCTCACTGGTCAAGAATGAACAGATAAGGTAGGAAGAATTTTCCACACAAGCAAAGCTTTATTGAAGAGGCTTGCAAGCAGAGACGAGGGGGGCCTAAGCAACACATAACCCTGTCTCACAGAACAAAAGACTTGCCTGGGTTTTTAAAAGTTCTTGGGCGGGAAAAGATTCATGTTTATTCATAGGCATAGGTAGGGATATGTTAACTACGGTGCACATGTAGCAGCTTTCTAAGATGGCTCGTATCCTGGAGGCCTCTGGGATTTGTAGCAGGACTTACTATGGGGTGTTACGCCCCTGCAGTCTCTCACTCCCTGAGTTCGATTCCCCTGCTGCTGCTGCAGCCCCTCACTGCCCTTGGTGGGAGGTCACACAGCAGTCACAGGTGGATGTTCTGCACATGTCCTTGGGGCTGGTTTTATCCAGCTGCTTCTGAAAGACAACATTAAAGGAGTTTGCGGGCTATTTTCTGATACCCTGCCCCATTGTTCTGGGGAATGGCTTTTTTTCTGTACCCTGGCCCATTTCCTGTACTTTGCAGATTTGGGGGCCCTTCTGTTCTCTGTCTTACCTGGATCCAAGAAACTGTGACTCCAACTGAGAAGAGCAGAAGGGAAGTCCCAGGATGAGGGCTGTGCTTAGGCCCAGAAAGCAACTCATCCTGACTGGAGTAGGAGGAACACTGGAGGAAAGAATGGGATTCAATAAAACTGAAAGTATCATTGGGAAAAAGCTAGAACACGAGTAGTACAGTGAATGTGCTCAACTGCGAGGCACCTTGTAAGAAAGGCCTAGTGGTCTATTTACAAAAAATCTGCCACTGAAAACTCCATGCAACACAGTTTTACTCTGACTCACAGGGTGTTGCCGTGAGTCGGAACCAACTTGACAGCAACTGATTTGAAGGTGACAAATGAAAGAAAATATTTAAAAGATTAAATTATCCAAATTTAAAATATTTAAATTAAAACTAAAAACTCCAAGGAGGAAAATGTCCAGGAAAGGAATAATGCAAGTGTGAGACAACTTAAAATGAGTTGATTTTGAGCAACTGGTGGTGTCTAAAAAAAGACTCCATTTAAATCTGAAATCTCAAATATATTCTCTGAGTGGTACAGAGTAGAAGGAAGTCTGATCAGAAAACCCCACTAGACAATATGCACGTAGTTATAATAATGGAAACACTGCTTATTGACTTTCAAATTTTAGTATCATCTTACAAACAACTTAAAGAAGAATTCACTAATTTTTAAAAAGTACAAGCGAAGATATATAAGAAGGAGGCAGAAGCAGGGAGCAGGGTGGAGAGAAGGTTGGGTTACTAAGTTTTCATGTTAAGAGTAGAGAATCAAGGGATACTCTCTATGGTTGGTAGAACAGGAAATAAAGTCTGGGTGTACAGTAACATTACAGAGGAGAGAGCAGTAGGGGGCCTGAGAATAGAGATGTAACTCTTTTAAGAGGGAGAGGGAGGAGAAGGGAATGAACCAATATGTGAGCTAGTAAATCCTTATCTCTCTTAGCAGAAAGTAGTTAGATAGTGTCTAAGATGATATACCAGAAAAATAATTATATACCATATTACTTTTGAAGGAAACCTTGGTGGTGTAGTGGTTAAGTGCTACAGCTGCTAATCAAAGGGTTGGCAGTTCGAATCTGTCAGGCACTCTTCGGAAACTCTATGGGGCAGTTCTACTCTGTCCTATAGGGCTGCTACGAGTCGGAATCGACTCGACAGCCCTGGGTTTGTTTTTTTTTTTTGGTTTATTATTCTGAAAACATGGAGATAGCCACCAATAAACTAAAAACAGGAGCTGTTAAGAATGATTATCTTTGGGGGATGGGATTGAGATTCAGGTGGGCTGAGGTAGGAGACTCTGGCTTTTCTTTTTTTAGTCCTACAGAACTATTTAATAATTTTAACTATGCACATGATTGCACTGATTAAAAACTTCAAAGTTTTTAAGAATAGAAAATTAGAAAACGAAGGCTCCATCAAGACAATGGCCTTCAAGAATGAGTGGGAACTCATCTGGCAAAAAAGGGAGAAAGCACATTCCACAGAATACAGAACTGTGGGAGCAAAGGCGCAGGGGCCTAAAAGTGAATGATACACCTTGGGAGTGTCAGTTGGGCAAGTTATGTGGCCTTTTAATCCCTCATTGTGTTAAGAGCGTCAGGTGCATTCATAGGATGGAACAGAATGTAAGGATAGAAAGGTGAGCTGCGACTAGTAAAAAAAAGAAAAAGTCTTCTGAGTAATGCTGCGAAGTTTGGAGTGTGAGTTGTGTGAGTACAGGAATCATGTTGTTTTTATCCCCCTCTATCCAGTGTGGAGCCTAGCACGTAGCAGTTGCTCAATAAATGCTTTCTGAATGAATGAAAAATATTTTCTGGGCTTAGGAAACTATCAATGTTTTAAAGCAGAGAGGTAGAATTACTTAATTTTGAAACAATAATTTTATACTGAAAAAAAATGAATTGAGATGAGAGAAACCAGAGCGGGATGAACTAGGAGGATACTGTGGTAGTTCCTAAGTCATAAGCTATTGTGGTGGTAGGGGGAAAGGAAATCGTAAGATCTATTTTGGGAGATATTTCCAAGGCAGAATTGGACATGAGAGATAAAGGGTTGAGCCCAAAATGACCCTAAGATTTCCAGCTGGGAAAATCAGGTAGATAATAAAGTCATTAATTGAGAAGCAAAATAAGGAAAGGAACAGATTGTGGAAGCAAGATAAACTCAAATTCTGCATATATTGAATTTGAAGGGCCTGAGAATGGTGTTTTAGAATTGTGAGTCTTGAACCAATTGTGGCTTATAAAATCAATCTGGTGAGTTGAGACAAGTATTTCTTAATGAAATGAAACATGGTAAATTTTAAAGTGTGTCACATGTGGTAAGGCTAAGTATTGTTTCACAGAACTTTTATTTCCTTTGCATATATATGTATGTAACTGACATAAAATGCATTTCCTATCATGGATCAAAAAAATATTTGAAGAAGCAGAGCCAACATGGCGCTATGGACAGAAGCACCATGCTGTCTCTCTTTAGCAAAGACCTGAAAAACTAAGTAAATGCCAATCCTGGAAACCTAAGTACCAAATGAAGGAATAAAGAACTCGATCAAGCACTGAATGTAATAAGAAACTGAAGACAACAGAGAACAAGGAGAGCTATGGAGTGGAGGTCCCATACCAGCTAACATGTCCAAATTCACCATCTTGGACTACAGCCACCAAAGAACGTAGACAGGGAGTACTGGAAGGCAACTTCATGGGGCTTCCGATAGGAGACAGAGGAATCAGTAACCAAGGATACATGTTTTCCCACCCCATACGCATAGTGGTTAAGTGCTACGGCTGCCAACCAAAGAGTCGGCAGTTTGAATCCGCCAGATGCGCCTCGGAAACTCTGTGGGGCAGTTGTCCTCTGTCCTATAGGGTGGCTATGAGTCGGAATCGACTCGACGGCACTGGGGTTTTTTGGGGCCCTTCTTCCTTGTAGGAGGCCTCCACTGCTTTCCACTGGGTCTCAGCTGCTCTGCTAGACACTAGCTCACTGCTGCCCGGGTCCACCTTGTCGTCACCAGCCAGCCCCTTCAACACCATTTTCTTGTTTGTTTGTTTTGGTTTGTATTTTTGTTTTTTGTTTTTTTTTTTTGATGTTGCTTTCTTTCTTACTTCTCTCTCTTTCTCTCCCTTCCTTCCTTTCCTTTCTCCTGCCCAGCTAGCCCCATGTGCCCTCCTCTCCCCTTCTCCATGAGTTGTGATTTTTTTGTTTGTTTGCTTTGCTCTTTTTGTTTGTTTGTTTTTTGATATTGTTTTTTGAGCTCTTTTGTTGTTGTTGTTGTTGCTTCTCCCGGTCCCTTCCTTCCTTTCCTTTCTCCTGCCCAGCTAGCCCCATATGCTATTCCCTCCCCTTCTTGACTGACTAAGTTTTTGGTTTGTTTGCTTTGTTCTTTTTTCTTCTTCTTCCTCTTTTTTTCTTCTGTTCCTTATCTCTCTCTCCTTTCCTTCCTCCTGCCCACCTAGCCCTGTGCACCGCTCCTACTCCTTCTGGAGGAGCCATGCTACACAGCTTGGTTGGAGAGTCACTGCACACAGCCTTACCAGGACTGCTCCACTGTCACCAACTGGCTCCCTTGGCGTCATTTTATTTATTGTTTGTTTCCACAAGTAAATAGAAAAACATAACTTGCTCATGGTTTGGTAGACTTAACATTGTGAAAATGTCAATTCTACTCAAAGCAATCTACAAAAACAATGCATTCCCGATCCAAATGCCAACAGCATACTTTAAAGAGATGGAAAAACTAATCATTAACTTTATATGGGCAGGGAAGAGGCTCTACATAAGTAAAGCACTATTGAAAAAGAATAAAGTAGGAGGACTTGCACCACCTGACCTCAGAACCTACTATACAGTTTCAGTAGTCAAAATAGCCTGGTACTGATACAATGACAGGCAAAGTGACCAATGGAACAGAATTGAGAATCCAGAAGGAAATCCATCCACCTACGGTCACCTGATCTTTGACAAAGGTCCAAAATCCTTTCTGGGTTCTCAATTTTCATTTTGAGCTGTGCCACATGAGCAAATGAAGGTCCGGAAAGCTTGACTCCATCCACATCATTTGAGGAGGCAGCTGTCTCCAGCCTTCTTTTGAGTGCCTTCCAGCCTGAGGGGTTCATCTTCTGGCGCTGAATCAGACAATGTTCCGCTGGCCCAAGCAGGAGTCAACAGCAACTTGCAAAGGTGCAAGAGACTGGGAAAGCTGTTCAGCCCACACTCATCCGTTCCTTAAACTTACACTTGCTATCTGTTGAGCTCGTCTGGAGAAAGTAGCAGTATGACTTTACGTAAATATTTAATGTCAATAGATCTTAATGTCCTCATCTATAAAATCAGTTTTTGACTTGTGATTTCCAGAGTCCCATCTTGATCTAAAAATGGCTTTGATCCTGTGGAGAAAGGCTTCAAGGAAGTCACCTCAGCCAGAAATTTAGTTCTAGTTCTTGAGCCAGTGTGACCAAATATCAATAGGTGGCCTACAGATACTGCCCTGGGTGGCTTCACAGCCTCCCAGGGGAGGAAAGAGAGGCTTTTGAGTGTAGATTTTTGACATTAACCCCAGATGAAGTTGTTCATTCACTCACAAGAGTTATGCTGACAAGAATGAAAAACAATCACACAAGTTGATTGTTTTTTATCATATTAATAGATCCTACTACTTGTAGTGTATAAGGAATTAATTTTTTATAAGATCAGGATTCATCTTGCCTTATTTTTATATGCCCTTGAATGTTATTTGTGCCAAAATTTTTAATTTTTTAGATTGTAAATATATCACAATATTTTTAACCATTTTGGGGGGTTGCTTCTTTGTGTTTAATGTAATGGAACTATCCTAACTCACTCTTGAACTCTGAGAAGTCCTGGGGCCTCTCCCTTTGGTTCTCTTACTCCCTGGCTAGTTCATGGCTTTCCAGAAATCTGTTTTTAGGGGAAGGAAACTTGTAGGGGAGGGTGGGTCCCCAAAAGTATCCAGTTTGCTGATGGCAACAGCTGCCACTTCTTACAAGCCATCCCTTATTAGAATACAAGCTCGTTGAGAACAGAGCCTACTTCCCGTATTAAATCACTTAGCATATAAAACCAAACCCATTGCCATCAAGTGGATTCTGACTCAGCGACCCTGTAGGACAGAGTAGAACTAGCGCATAGGGTTTCCAAGGTTGTAAATCTTCATGGAGGCAGACTGACACATCTTTCTCTGGAAGAGGGGCCATGGGTTCGAATCACTGACCTATTGGTTAGCAGTTGAGTGCTTTAGCTACAGGACCACAGGGCTTCTCAACACATACTAAGTACTCATCAAATTTTTGTTGAATTAAATCAGGCTGACTTGGAACTGTTACAAAGCTGAGAAAACAAAATGAGATGCTGAGCTCTTTGAGGGTGAGGATGGGATCTGAAATGCATTGTTTATGGCCTGTAATTAAAAAACCAGACAAAGGAACAAGAATACAATTGCTGTTGAGTCAGTTTCGACTCATAATGACCCCATATGTGCCAGGGTAGAACTGTGTTCCATAGAGTTTTCAGTGACTGATTTTTGAGAAGTAGGTGGCCAGGCCTTTCTTCCAAGAAGCCTTTGGGTAGACTTGAACCACCAGTCTTTCTATTAGCAGCAGAGTGTGTTATCCATTTATGCCACTCAGGGAGTCTGTAACAGGCATTCATTAAACTCTGCTTTCTCTGACATAGTTGACCACTACTTTTTCTAATCACATTTTTCTCCCTTGGCTTTTTTTTTTTTTTTTTTTTAAACATTGTGCTTTAGGTAATAGTTTACACAGCAAATTAGTTTCCCATTCAACAATTCATGCACAAATTATTCTGTGACATTGGTTACTATCCCCACAATGTGTCAGCACTCTCCCCATTTTCACCCTGGCTTCCCTGTTTCCATCCATCCAGTTTCCCTCCTCCTCTTTGCCTCCTTATCTTTCCTTTGGGGCAAATGTTGCCTGTTTGATCCCCTATGGTTGATTATTCTAAGGAGCACATTCCTCACGGGTGTTATTGTTAATTTTATAGGACAATCTATTATTTGGCCAAAAGGTGACTTCTGTTCCAGATTAAAAGGGTGTCTTAGGGTGCCAATTAAATCACTGCTCTTATTTCTCTAGGGTATATTCCTAAGAGTGGGATTGCTGGATCATATGGTATTTCTATTTCTAGTGTTTTGAGGAAGTGTCATACCATTTTCCATAGTGGTTGTACCATTTTACAATTCCATCAGCAGTGTATGAGTTCCAATCTACCCATAGCCTCACTAGCACTTGTTATTTTCTGTTTTTTTGATCAGTGCTATTTTTATAGGGGTGAGATGATATCTCATCGTGGTTTTGATTTGCACCTCTCCAATCGACTTGACAGCACTGGGTTTGGTTTGGTTTTTTTGATGGCTAATGGGAAACCCTGGTAGAGCAGTGCTTAAGTGCTATGGCTGCTAACCAAAGGGTCAGAAGTTTAAATCCGGCAGGCGCTCCTTGGAAACTCTATGGGGCAGTTCTACTCTGTCCTATAGAGTTGCTATGAGTTGGAATCGACTTGACAGCACTGGGTTTGGTTTGGTTTGGTAATGGCTAATGGGAGTCCTGCTGGATCAGTGGTTAAGAGGTCAGCTGCTAACCAAAAGGTCAGCAGTTTGAATTTACTAGCAGCTCCTTGGAAACTCTATGTGGCAGTTCTACTCTGTCCTACAGGGTTGCTATGAGTCAGAATTGATTCAGCAGCAGTGGGTTTGGTTTTTGGTTTTAATAGCTAATGATCGTGAGCATCTCTTCATGTGTTTATTAGCCACCTGAATGTCTTCTTCGGTGAAGTGTCTGTTCATGTCATTTGCCCATTTTTTTGATTGGATTGTTTGTCTTTTTATTGTTGAGATATTGAAGTTTTCTATATAATTTAGAGATTAAACCCTTGCCAGATGTGTCATTGCCAAAATTTTTTTTCCTAGTCTGGAGATTCTCTTTTTACTCTTTTGGTAAAGTCTTTTGATGAGCATAAGTATTTAATTTTAGCAGCTCCCAGTTATCTAGTTTATCTTCTGTTGCTTGCGCATTTTTAGTTATGTTTGATAGTGTATTTATGCCATAAATTAGTACTCCTAGCTTTGTCCCTATGTTATCTTCCAGAGACTTTATAGTTTTAGGTTTAACGTTTAGGCCTTTGGTCCATTTTGAGTTTGGTTTTGTGTATGCTGTCAGTTATGGATCCTGTTTCATTTTTCTGCAAATGGATATCCAGTTTTGCCAGTTAAAGAAACTGCCTCTTCCCTACTGAATGGACTTTGACCTTTTATTTGAAGCTCAGCTGTGCATAGCTGGATGAATTTACTTCTAGGTCTCAATTCTGTTCCATTAGTTTCTGTGTCTGTCATTGTACCAGTACCAGGCTGTTTTGATTACTGTGGCTGGATAGTAAATTCTGAGTTGGAGAAGTGTGAGGCCTGCTACTTTGTTCTTCTCCTTCAATAATGCTTTAGCTATTCAGGCCTCTTTCTATATAAAGTTGGACGTTAGTTTTTCCATTTCATTAAAGGGTATTGTTGGGATTTTGATCAGGGTTGTATTATATCTATAGATTGCTATATGTAGTATTGACATTTTCACAATGTTAAGTTTTCCAATCCATGAGCATTGTATGTTTTTTCATTTATGTAGGTCTCTTGGTTTCTTGCAGTAGTGTTTTGTAGTTTTCATTGTGTAAGTCTTTTACACCTCTTGTTAGATTTATTCTAGGTATTTTATCCTTTTGGGGGCTATTATAAGTAGTATTGTTTACTTGATTTCCTCTTCAGAGGTTTCCTTGTTAGTGTAGAGCAAAAATCCAACTGATTTTTGTATGTTGATCTTGTACCCTGCCCCTTTGCTGAAACCTTCCATTAATTCCAGTAAGTTTCTTGTGGAATCTCTGGGGCTTTCTATGTATAGGATCACATCATCTGTGAATTAGGGATAGTTTTATTTCTTCCTTACCAATTTGGATGCCCTTTATTTCCATTTCTTGCCTTACTGCTCTAGCTAGGATTTCCAGTACAATATTGAATAAGAATGGTGATAAAGGGCATCCTTGTCTCATTCCTCTTCTCAAGAGGAATGCTTTCAATCTCTGTCTTTTGAGAATAACATTGGCTATTGGTTTTTTTTTTTTTATTATTGGTTTTGTATCTATGTCATTAATTATGTTGAGGAAATTCCCTTTTGTTGACAGTTTTTATCAGGAAAGGGTGTTGGATTTTATCAGATGCCTATTCTTCACTGATTGACATAATCATGTGATACTTTCCCTTTTACGTGGTAAATTGTTGTTGTCTTTAGGTGCTGTAGAGTTGGTTCCGACTCATAGTGACCCTATGCACAACAGAACGAAACACTGACCAGTCCTGCGCCATCCTTAGAATCGTTGTTATGCTTGAGCTCATTGTTGCAGCCACTCTGTCAATCCACCTCTTTGAGGGTCTTCCTCTTTTCTGCTGACCCTGTACTCTGCCAAACATGATGTCCTTCTCCAGGGACTGATCCCTCCTGACAACATGTCCAAAGTTTGTAAGACGCAGTCTCGCCATCCTTGCCTCTAAGGAGCATTCTGGCCGCACTTCCTCCAAGACAGATTTGTCCGTTCTTTTGGCAGTCTGTGGTATATTCAATATTCTTCGCCAACACCACAATTCAAAGGCGTCAGTTCTTCTTTGGTCTTCCTTATTCATTGTCCAGCTTTCACATACATATGATGTGATTGGAAATACCATGGCTTGGGTCAGGCGCACCTTAGTTTTCAAGGTGACATCTTTGCTCTTCAACACTTTGAAGAGGTCCTTTGCAGCAGATTTACTCAATGCAATGCGTCTTTTGATTTCTTGACTACTGCTCCCATGGCTGTTGATTGTGGATCCAAATAAAATGAAATTCTTGACAACTTCAATCTTTTCTCTGTTTATCATGATGTCGCTTATTGGTCCAGTTGTGAGGATTTTTGTTTTCTTTATGTTGAGGTGTAATCCATACTGAAGGCTGTGGTCTTTGATCTTCATGAGTAAGTGCTTCAAGTCCTCTTCACTTTCAGCAAGCAAAGTTGTGTCATCTGCATAATGCAGATTGTTAATGAGTCTTCCTCCAATCCTGATGCCCCATACTTCTTCATATAGTCCAGCTTCTTGTCTTATTTGTTCAGAATACAGATTAAATAGGTATGGTGAAAGAACACAACCCTGGTGCACACCTTTCCTGACTTTAAATCAACCAGTATCCCCTTGTTCTGTCCAAAGAACTGCCTCTTGATCTGTGTAAAGGTTCCTCATGAGCACAATTAAGTGTTCTGGAATTGGCATTCTTCGCAGTGTTATCCATAGTTTGTTATGATCCACACAGTCGAATGCCTTTGCATAGTCAATAAAACACAGGTAAACATCTTTCTGGAATTCTCTTCTTTCAGCCAGGATCGATCTGACATCAGCACTGATATCCCTGGTTCCACATCCTCTTTTGAAACCAGCCTGAATTTCTGGCAGTTCCCTGTAGATACACTGCTGCAGCCGTTTTTGAATGATCTTCAGCAAAATTTTGCTTGCGTGTGATATTAATGATATTGTTCTATAATTTCCACATTCGGTTGGATCACCTTTCTTGGGAATAGGCATAAATATGGATCTCTTCCAGTCAGTTGGCCAAGAAGCTGCCTTCCATATTTCTTGGCATAGACAAGTGAACACCTCCAGTGCTGCATCTGTTTGTTGAAACATCTCAATTGATATTCCATCAATTCCTGGATCCTTGTTTTCCGCCAATGCCTTCAGAGCAACTTGGACTTCTTCCTTCAGTACCATTGGTTCCTGATCATATGCCACCTCTTGAAATGGTTGAATATCGACTAATTCTTTTTGGTATAATGACTCTGTGTATTCCTTCCATCTTCTTTTGATGCTTCCTGCGTCGTTTAATATTTTCCCCATGGAATCCTTCACTATTGCAACTCAAGGCTTGAATTTTTTCTTCAGTTCTTTTAGCTTGAGAAACACTGAGTGTGTTCTTCCCTTTTAGTTTTCCATCTCCAGCTCTTTGCACATGTCATTATAATACTTTGTCTTCTCGAGAGGCCCTTTGAAATCTTCTGTTCAGTTCTTTTACTTCATCAATTCTTCCTTTTGCTTTAGCTGCTTGACGCTCGAGAGCTACTTTCAGAGTCTCCTCTGACATCCATCTTGGTCTTTTCTTTCTTTCCTGTCTTTTCATGACCTCTTGCTTTCTTCATGGATGATGTCCTTAATGTCATTCCACAACTCATCTGGTCTTTGATCACTAGTGTCCAATGCGTCAAATCTATTCTTGAGATGGTCTCTAAATTCAGGTGGGATATACTCAAGATCATGTTTTGGCTTTCGTGGACTTGCTCTGATTTTCTTCAGTTTCAGCTTGAACTTGCATATGAGCAATTGATGGTCTGTTCCACAGTCAGCCCCTGGCCTTGTTCTGACTGATGATATTGAGCTTTTCCATCATCTCTTTCCACAGATGTAGTCAATTTGATTTCTGTGTGTTCTGTCTGGCGAGGTCCATGCGTATAGTTACCGTTTATGTTGGTGAAAGAAGGTATTTGCAATGACGAAGTCGTTGGTCTTGCAAAATTCTATCATTTGATCTCCGGCATTTTTTCTATCACCAAGGCTGTATTTTCCAACTACTGATCCTTCTTCTTTGTTTCCAACTTTCATGTTCCAATTGCCAGTAATTATCAATGCATCTTGATTGCATGTTTGATCAATTTCAGACTGCAGCAGCTGATAAAAATCTTCTATTTCTTCATCTTTGGCCCTAGTGGTTGGTGCGTAAATTTGAATAATAGTTGTATTAACTGGTCTTCCTTGTAGGTGTATTGATATTATCCTATCACTGACAGTGTTGTCCTTCAGGATAGATCTTGAAATGTTCTTTTTGATGATGAATGTGACACCATTCCTCTTCAAGTTGTCATTCCCAGCATAGTAGACTATATGATTCTCCAATTCAAAATGGCCAATACCGGTCCATTTCAGCTTACTAATGCCTAGGATATCAATGTCTATGCGTTCCATTTCATTTTTGACGATTTCCAATTTTCCTAGATTCATACTTCGTACGTTCCAGGTGCCAATTATTAATGGGTGTTTGCAGCTGTTTCTTCTCATTTGGAGTGGTGAATTACATTGATTGATTTTCTAATGTGGAACCACTCTTGTATCCTTGCTATGAGTCCCACCTGATCATGATGTATTATGATTTTGATACATTGTCATGTTCTGTTGGCTAAAATTTTGTTGTGAATTTTTGCATTTATATTCATGAAGGATATTTCTGTGATTTTCTTTTTTTGTGGTGTCTTTGCTTGGCTTTGGCATCATAGTTATGCTGGCTTCATGGAAGAATTATGGAGTATTCCTTCCTTTTCTGTGTTCTGGAATATCTTGAGTGAAATCGGTGTCAACTCTTTTCTGAATGTTTGGTAGAATTCTACAGTGAAGTCATCTGGGCTGGGACTTTATTCTTGTTTTGGGGAGTTTTTTTAATGACATCTTCAATTTCTTCTTTTGTTAAGGGTCTATTTAGGTTTTCTATCTCTGTGTTAGTTTAGGTACTTAGCGTGTTTTTACAAATTTGTCCATTCTTCTAGGTTTTCAAATTTGTTAGAGTAAAATTTTCATAATATCCTGTTATGATCCTCTTTATTTTAGTTGGTTCTGTTGTAATGTCAACTATTTAATTTCTTCTTTTAGTTATTTGCATCTTTTCATTTTGTTCCCTTGTCAATCTGGCAGGCAGGGTAAGCATGCATTGCTGTTCTCTGGGCATGCGGGGTGGCTGGAGGTGGGCTGGGCAGGTGCAGGCCACTTCCTGTCATTGGTCCAGTGGTGTGTGGGAGCATGGGGTGATGCTCACTGGTGAGTGGGGTGGCAGGTGGGGGTGTGTGTCAGGCAATCGGCAGGGCAGGCACACACTGCCACTTGTTGGGTGGGTGGGGTGGCATGCCAGGGGATGTGGTAGATGACGAGGGACACGGGAGCACTCTCTACTGCTTGCTTGTTGGCAGTTTCTCCTTCCCAACAGTGTTCTATCTAATTCTTTTTCCCTCCACTTGATGCTCGGGGTTCCAGGGTTCCAGGGTTCCAGTCATTTGTATCTATTTCACTTAGTTTCTCAGGTCTTTGCTGTAGGGGGACAGCATAGTGTGTCTGACTGAGCCTCCATCTTGGGTCATCTTAACCTCTTCTTAACAACTCTCTTGACTTTTGTGAGTCTATATCTTCCTAGTTTCCTTCCAACTTCCCTGGAAATGCTTCTTAATATCCTTATCTAATTTTTCATCTGCTCTCAGATCTCAAAGTGATGAAAGACCTCAGAATTTGGTCTTGTGTGTTTTCTCTATTCTTAGGCTATCTTTTATGCTCTTATACATTGAAATCTCATCTATATGCTGACAACTACCAAGCATGCATCTTTAGCCTGAAAGTCACAGAACTATGGACTCCCACTTGATATTCGGATGTCTTATAGGTATCTCAAACTTAACACATCCAAAACAGAACACCTAATTTATACTACCCTTCCCCCACTCAAGCCTAGCCCTACGTCAGTCACCACCATACAACTAAGTGTCACCACCTTCTACGAAGTTGTTCAAACCAGGTATGCAAAGATGATCTTTGATCCCTCACTTCTCTCACTAACCTGTTGCTGTCTAGTCAATTCTGACTCATAGTGGCCCAGTAGGACAGAGCAGAACTTCCCTATAGGGTTTCCAAGGCTATGATCTTTACAGAAACAGACTGACACATCTTTCTCCCATAAAGTGGCTGGTGGATTCCAACTGCTGACCTTTTGGTTATTAGCTGAGACTTTAACCACTGTGCCACCAGTGTTCCTTTCCCATCACTACTCATGTCTAATCAATCCACAACTCCTGTCAATATTCCCTCCTAAGTAATTTGTTTTCACTCTCTTCTCTCTATCTCCAATGCCACAATACACCAACCCACTATCTTTTCCGGTCTAAACTTTTGCAGTAACCTCTTCAGAGTGGTATCTTTGCTTTTAATCTCATCTCCCTTTAGCCCATTCTCCATGTTGCAACCAAATTAATCTTTTTTTTAAGTTGCGTAAAATACACATAACATGAAACTCATCATTTTAACCATTTGCAAGCACATAATTCAGTGATATTCTGAAGTAATTAAAATAAATAAATAAATTGGAGTATCTTGTTTAAAACATTTCAATGACTTCTCCTTATACTTGGAATAACATCCAGCCTTCTTATGATGTCCCGAAAAACCTTGGATGATCTGGCTTTTGCTTATCGCAAACTCATCTTGTTCTGCTTGCACCTCACTCCATAGACCAGTATCCTCCTCCTTTTTATTCCTTGCACGAGTCAAGCCGTTTCCCTTCCTCTGCCTGGAATACCTTCCCCAGCTCTTCAGATACCTGGCCTCTTGTCATATTTCAAGTCTCAGTGCAAATGTTCATGATCACTCTCCTTTCCCATTATTCTCCGCATTTTATGTAGCTTGTTCATGCCACTTACACAAGTTGTAATTTCACACTTACACATTTGCTTGTTTTCTTACTTACTATCTTTTTCTCTGAACTTTAATTTCCAAGAGGACGGGGGCTATGACTGTCTTGTTGTCCATAGGGCTCAGTGCAGTGTCTGCCAGATATAAGGTATTCAGTGAATATATATGAGAAGAATGGGAGGGAGAGGAAGGGAAGGAGGAAAAAAGAGAGAGAGAAGTATTTTTGATCTGCATCACCATAACGACAGTAGATGCCTAGAACAAAGAAGCCAAAAGAAGAGGCAAGGAGAAAGCAACTGAAGTTTTTTTGTTGGTGTTCCTAGTTTTTAGCTGTTTTTCTAGCATTTACCTTGTGCCAGGTGCCTTATAAATTATTTCAGCTAATCACCTGAAGAGCCCTAAGAGAAAGGCATTAAAACTTCATTGTCTTGTGAAAAAATAGAGGCTCAGTGAAATTAAGGACCTTGCCAAGATCTCACAGCCAGTTATGAATGTGGTGAGTCCATGCTGTGTCCACCACTCCACACAGGACAAACATTTCCTACGTGCAAGTGGTTACTAAACATCTTAACTGCTTCACAGTATTGTGTAGGCTAGCAATGGTTCGCTGTTTTTTGTTTTTTAATTTTCATTTCTTTCTGATCAAATGCTACTTGAAAGAACCTGTTAAGGACCACACTTGAACTACAGAAGCAGACTGGAGCACTGAAGAATTGCAGTGCCCTGTAGAGAAGAGCAATCCTCACCCCAGCTGACAGCTAATGAGGCTGACTAGATTGGAGGCTTTCATGAGGAAGGCGGGGTCAGTTCCCATAGTGTCAACCCAACAAGAATCCAGGCAGCTCAGACTGTCTGCCAGCACAGAGTTCCTGGGATTTCAAACCAGAGAGTAAGTATTTTTATATAACCCTTGTCTTCAGATGTTTACTATAGTTATTTTGGATCACTCATATTTATTACACCTTGTAGTTGCTGGCTAATTTGTAAATTGACACATCTCTGCCAGAAAGTCAGGAATTCAAGCACTTAAATTTACAAGGATTCATGTGAAGAAAAGCTTGCTACATTTCGGTAGTCATTGATAGGCTGGTGAATTGTATATATTTTCTGCAAATAATTTTGGTTATAATTTAATTAATACTCTCATTTATATTTTAAACAGCTTTATTAAGATATAATTTGTGTGCCATAAAATTGATCCATTTAAAGTGTATTGTTCATTGGTTTTTAGTATATTCAGAGTTGTGAATCATAATTTCTCACAACCTAATTTTAGAACACTCCATCACCCCCAAAAGAAATTCTGTATTCATTAGCAGTCATTCCCCAAGCCCATGCCAACCCCAGCCCTAGACAACCAATAATCTACGCTCTGTATCTATAAACCAGTTGCTGCTAGTTGATTCCAACTCATGGCGACCCCATGTCTGTCAGAGTAGAACTGTGCTGCATAGGGTTTTCAGCGGCTGATTTTTCAGAAGTAGGTCACCAAACTTTCTTCTGATGCACTTCTGGGTGGACTCCAACCTCCAGCCGAGTGCTTCACCATCTGTACCACCCGGAACTCCTACTGGCTCTATAGATTTGCCTATTCTGGACATTTCATATAAATGGAATTATACAAGTATCATGTACTTCTTTCCCTTTTATTACCAAATAATATTCCATTGTATGGCTAGCTCATATTTTATTTATCTATTCACCCATTGGAGATTTTGGTTTTTCCCTTTTTTTTTTACTATTATGAATAATGCTGCTATGAACACTTCTATACAAGTTTTTGTGTGCATGTCTTCCTGTCTCTTGGATATATATCTAGGAATGGAATTGCTGGGCCATAGGATAATTCTGTTTAACCTTTTGAAGAACTTCAAAACTGTTTTCCAAAGAGGCTATGCCTTTTTACATTCATACCAGGAGTGTACGAGAGTTCCAATTTCTGCATATCCTTACCAATACTTATTATTGTTTGTCTTTTTTTATTGTAGTTATTTTAGTGGTTGTGAAGTGTGTCTCATTGTGGTTGTGATTTGCATTTCCTTAATGACTAATGATATTGATCATCCTTTTATGTGATTTTTGGTCATTTATATCTCTTTGGAGAAATACCTACTTATATCCTTTGTCCATTTTTTAATTTGGTTGTCTTTTTATTGTTGAGTTGTGAGAGTTCTTTATATATTCTAGGTACAAGTCCATTATGAGATATATGATTTGCAAATATTTTCTCCCATTCTGTAGGTCGTCTGTCGTGGATTGAATTGTGTCCCCCCAAAATATGTGTTGTAAATTCTAACCTCTATGCCTGTGGTTATAATTCCATTTGGGAATGGGATTATTTTGTTACTAGTGTAGGGTGTGTCTTGAGTCAATCTCTTTTGAGATATAAAAGAGATTAAAGAAGCAAGCAAAAGCAGCAGAGATGGGGAAGATTGATGCCAAGTCACATGAAGATCACCCAGGAGCAGAAGCTCAAAGAGATAAGGACTTCCTGAATTCAGACTTTTAGCCTCTGAAACTGTGAGGAAATAAATTTCTGTTTGTTAAACCAGTTGTGGGATTTCTGTTGTAGCCGTGCTAGGTAACTAAGACATTGTCTTTTTCAATTTCTTTTTGGTATCATTTACAGCACAAGAGTTTTTAATTTTGATGAAGTCCAATTTATGTTTTTTTGTTGTTGTTGTTGCTTGTGCTTTTGGTATCTAAGAAATCATCGCTTAACCCAAGGTCATAAAGATTTACTCCTATGTTTTCTTGTAAGAGTTCTGTAGTTTGGGAACTTCCATTTAGTTATGTGATTCACTTTGAGTTAATTTTTGTGTATGGTGTGGGATAGGGGACCAACTTCATTCTTTTGCATGTGGATATCCAGTTGTCTAAGCAATTTTTTGAAAAAAAAAATTCTTCCCCAATTGAATCATTCTAGCACACTAGTCAAAAATTATTTAACCATAAATATAAGGGTTCATTTCTGAACTCTCGATTTTATTCCATTGTTCTATATGTCTATTCATATGCCAGTACCACACAGTCCTGATTAACATAACTTTGTAGTGTGTTTTAAAATCACCACAATGTCTTGGTTACTGTAGCTTTTTAGTGAGTTTTGAAATTGAGAAGTGTGAGTCTTCCAACCCTGTACTTTTTCAAAATTGTTATGACTATTCTGCATCTCTTGCACCTTCACATAAATTTTTAGGATCAGCTTGTCAATTTTTCTGCAAATAATTTAGCTGTCCATTTAATGCTTCTACTTGAATTGCAACTCATCTGTGGGAAGTTATGAAATCTCCTTGGCATGAAATCAAAAAGTCTTTAAACTCTTTGGTCTCAAGACCCCTTATACTCTTAAAAATTATTGAGAGCCCCAGCGAGCTTTTGTTTACGTGGTCTATATCTATCAATATTTATTGTATTAAAGGTTTAATTTGAGAAAGCTTGAAAATATTTATTAATTAATCTATAAATAACAGCAATAAACCCATTCTACAATAGCATAAATAATATTTATTTATTTATTTATTATTTATTAGGACTGGTCTAAGTGTAAACCTGGTCAAAGTCTTGTGTGAAAGGCAAGTGAAAAGGATTCCAGACTGATTCTTAAAAGGATATTTTTTGTGATATCTGCAGATTACAAACACTCTAGTATTTTTGTTTACCATTTTATTATTGATCAAATACTCTAGTGTAAGTGTTTTCTACTAAAACAAACAAAAAATGCAGTCCATGCCATCTTCTCTGTTACCTAACATAAAATGCATTAAAAACCTATGCCTTCGTTTGCTAGTGCTGTCATAAAAATAGAACCACAAAAGGGAGACTTTAAGGAGTGGGAATTTATTATTTCATAGTCCTGGAGACTAAGTGTCTGAATTCGGGGTGTTGGCTCTAGAAGAAAAGGTCCTTCTTTGTCTCATTCACCTTATAGTAACTGTGTGTCTGTGTGTCTCTCCATGTTTATTTTCCTTTTCATAAGAGACCACTCAAAACAGATTTGTTTTAGGACCCACTCTACTTCAGTATGACCTCATTAGCGTAACAAATGAAAACCCTATTTCCAAACAGGGTCACATTCATAGGTACAGGGGTTAGAAGTTCAGTGTACCATTTTGGGTGACATGATCCAATCCATGAACATCTAGGTCATGCAAAAAAGGCATAATCCTTGTCCAGCACACTCTGGACACTGATTCGCGTTGTCTGGGCTGAGACACATTCATCTATTTTATTGAAACCTATGTATGATTCTCATGTAGCACCCTAGTCGAGAACTGCTGTGTCCTTACTATCTCTATCTAATTGCAGTCCTCCAACCTTGCTCCTTGACAATCCATGCTCTACCTTGCAGCCAGAGAGATATTGCTATGTAAAGTACAGTCTATGAACTAGTAGCTGCTCTGAGAACTTATTACAAATGCAGGATCTTAGGCCCCACACCAGGCCTAGTGAATCAGTATCTGCATTTTAACAAAATCCCCAGGTGATCTGAATGCACAAGAGGTTGGTGGACTATGGCCCACATGCCAAATCTGCTCAGCCCCTCTTTTTGTGCTGAAGGTACCCCTCATATGGGCTAGAATTGTGAGCCTTGGAGGCCAAACCAAGGTGTCTTCTTCTACCCCTACTCCTGCCTCCACTCTCAGCATTTGCCTTCCTGCTCCTCACTGCTGCCCAGGGCACTGCTGGTCACCACCTACACATTAAAGACTGCCATTGGCAACTGCTGGGCACCAAGTGGTGAAATCTCAGTGCAGCAAGTTGCCTCTCCTCTGGACAGCTGCCAACTTGAGATGGCAGGGCTCTCTAGGAGGAAAGAGGGCATGTTGAAATCTGGGTGTCTCTGGGGTAGAGAGTGACACTGCCCATCCGGTGGCTAGGCTGCCTCTCAGCTGGTCATACTTTGCTCAGAGAATTTCTCTAGCTGAGGACTGTTGTTGTCGTTGGGTGCCATTAGTCAATTCCGACTCATAGAGACACTGTGTGACAGAGTAGAACTGTCCTATAGGGTTTTGTTGGCTGTAATCTTTATAGAAGCAGATCGCCAGACCTTTCTCCTGCAGAGCCTCTGGGTGGGTTCAAACTGCCAATCTTTCTGTTAGCAGCCAAGCCACCTGGAGGGCTTTTACAACACAGATTACTGGACCCCACTAAAGATTTCCTGATTCAGTAGGTCTAGAGTGGGGCCCAAGAATCTGCATTTCTACCAAGTTTCTGGGCAATGCTGCTGTGTTGGGCCCCAACGTGTTTGGTTGACTCCAGTTCCTTTTTGAAATCTCAAATTAAATGTTGAGAGATCAGAGAGACATTCTCAATAGTCCTATCTAAAGTGGTTCTCTCTCTCTTTTTTCTAAATCACTTATTTGTTTATATCAGTAGTTTTTAAACTTTTTGGTCTCAAGACCCCTTATACTCTTAAAAATTATTGAGAATCCCAGAGAGCTTTTGTTTACGTGGTCTATATCTATCAATATTTATTATATTAGAGGTTTAATTTGAGAAGGTTTGAAAATATTAATTCATCTATAAATGACAGCAATGAACCCATTGTACAATAGCATAAATAATATTTTTATGAAAAATAAATGTATTTTTCAAAACAAAAAAAGGGGAGAAGAGTGGCATGGTTTTACTTTTCTTCCCCCAAATCTCTATAATATCTGGCTAAATAGAAGAGAGCTGATTCGCATAGCTGAGTCTGCATTCAGCCTGTTGTACCGGTTGAAGTATGTAAACAAAACCTGGTTTTACACGTATGCAAAGTCAGAAAAGGAAAGAGCGTTTGAAAATCCTTTTCAGATAATTGTGGATATTTTCCTTGATAAAAACAAACAAAAAAAACCCCGTTGCTGTGGAGCTGATTCTGACTCTTGGAGACCCCACGTGTTACAGAAAAGAACTGCTCCATAGGGTTTTCTTGGCTGCAATCCTTACGGAAGCAGATCGCCAGGCCTTTTTACCATGGAGTGGCTGGGTGGCTTCGAGCCGACAACCTTTAAGTTAGCAGCTGATCGCAAATCACTTGCAGTACCCAGGGGCCTTAACACTACACTGAAATTGGACAAGTGGTAGTTTCTTAAAGGTTAGTGGCAAAGTGGAATGTGAAACATCAGTGCACTTTTTGTACTCTGTTCCTTTAAAATCCATTGCTCTGTCTTGAGTGGATCTCTTTAACTGTTCATGATTTGGAAAATGCTATTTCACCAAGTTATGCAGATTTTCCAAATGTTTCATTACATAACATATAAAAATCATGTTTATTAAGTCATGTAATCAAAGGTCAAGAATTAATTTAAAAAATAATTCTTAATGCTTCATTCAGGATATTCCTTTGAAACTGCATTTTGGATCTTTTTTACTGAGTGTGTGGTGGTGAAGAACACTGTGACTACAAGTCCAGTTTGGTGTCACTGCCAGATTTGTACTAGGGCAGTAGCAGTTTTCCCCACCATTGCTTTTATACCATCAGCACAATTGTCCTCACTATGAACAAGGCTGCTAACATCTTGATATTATAATGAAAGTGGTTTTGACCCCATGGATTCCCTGAAAGGGACTCGGAGATCTCCAGGGGTCCATAGACTGTAGTTTGAAAATTGTTGGTTTATGGCATAAAATTGATAACCATTCTTAGCTACTTTATTTGTATCTTCACATTTTTTCCATCTCCCCCACTTGTAACAATATTTAATTTCCATGGAGCACCTGCTCTGTATCCAGTATAAACTTTTCATATGAATTGCCACTTTATCTTCACAACAGCCCTGGTAGATTATACCCATTCTACAGATGAGGAAACTAAGGCACAGAATTGCATAACTAATTCAAAGTCACATTACTAGCACTTTGGAGTAGGAGCAGGAGATAGCACTGGAAGGTGGTTTGAGGCCAGATAGCATAGGGTCATAAATGCCAACTCAAGGGCTTAGACATAATTCTATACACAGTGGGGAGCCATGGTTAATTTTTGGGTTGGAGACTGGTATGCACTAACCGTGGCAATGAAAATCTACATACGCACTCAGCAGAGCACATACCTGAGGCAATCCTGGGTGCAAATTCATGAGGCAGGAAAGAAAGTCAGTGATACAGAAAAGTCTTTGGAATCACTAAGAAAAAAAGTTCGTAGAGAATTTACTAAGGGGCATGCCTCTCCCACAGTTGTTTTTTGCCATGGAATTGACCAAAATGTCAGATATGACAAAGCTCCACCAAGCTGTGGCTGCAGGAGACTACAATTTAGTGAAAAAGATTTTGAAGAAAGGTCTCTGTGACCCAAACTACAAGGATGTGGACTGGAATGACCGGACCCCACTTCACTGGGCTGCCATCAAAGGTGAGTGGACAATACCTAGGTAAAATCCATCTCTTGATTCCACCGTTCATGGGGTTATCAATCAGTAGATGGTATGGGGGTAGTCTGGAAAGAACATTTCTTTGGAGCCACATGGGCCTGTGTTCCACTCCTGGCACCACCACTTACTAGTTTTAGCACCTTAAGCAAGTTATTTAACTTCTCTGGGCATTAGTTTACTCATCTATAAAATGGAGACCCAGGTGGCACAGTGATTAAGCGCTGGGCTGCTAACCGAAAGTTGGCAGTTAGAACTCAACAGCCACTGTGCAGGAGAAAGATGTGGCAATCTGCCTCCATAAAGATTTACAACCTTGGAAACCCTGTGGGGCAGTTCCACCCTGTCCTACAGGGTCACTATGAGTTGGAATCGATTCCATGACGATAGGTTTGGTTTTTAATGCTGCCTTGGAGTCCTGTGGTGAGGATTCATTAAGGTAATGGCTGTACTGCCCCTATCAGTAGTCTGTTCTCAGTAACTGTTAGCCCTCTGCCCTCTCCTCCACTAACAGGAATGGAGCATCCTATGGGATAGGGACTTTGTCTTGCTCATCATTGTATCCCCCATGCCTAACATAGCTTGATTGTAGAATTAGAGGATAGTGGAAAAACTCAGCCACTGAGCTTGTTAAAGGCTTTGACAATAGAACATCGTTGAAGAATGCTAAGTAAGAAACTGCTGCTTTTTTACATTTGAAAAACTTGTTTTGACTCCTATGTGGAGGATGAATTGGCAGGAAGCAAAACTGACTGCAGAAAAGTCAGTAGAGACATTTCTTCAGAAATCTACGTACAAAATGATGGTGTCTTATACATTATCATCTAGTGAGCATTTGCTATGTGCTGGCCACTGTGCTGTGTGCCTTATGTTCGTGATTTCATTTGAACTTCACAAGAATTCATCGAGGTAAGTGGTAATACCCTTAATCGACAAATGAGGAAATGGAGCTTCCGGCACTTGTTTCTTGTCTGAGGTGCCACAACTAGTAAGTGGTATTGCCAGGATCTGAACCCATGTCTACCTGACTGTGCTGTTAACCTGTGCTATAATGTAAGTGGGGTTTACATTATAAAAAAGTATTCGTTTTTAAAATTGGCACTGAGACTGCTGAAAGCAGAATGAGCCTTAACCAAAAACCAGTTGCCATTGAGTATAACTCACAGTGACTCCATGTATGTCCAGGTAGAACTGTGATCCAAAGGATTTTCAATGGCTGATTTTTTGGAAGTAGATCACAGGACTTTCTTCCAAGGCACCTCTTGGCGGACTCAATCTTCCATCCTTTCAATTAGCAGCCAAGCATGTTTACTGTTTGTTCCATAGTGTGTTGGAGCACTGGTGGCATAGTGTTTAAGAGCTCAGCTGCTAACCAAAAGGTCAGCAGTTCAAATGCACCAGCCACTCTTTTAGAAACCCTATGGGGCAGTTCTACTCTGTCCTATGAGTCGGAATTGACTGGATGGCAATGGGTTTGTTTTTTTTGTTTGTTTTTTTAGTATTTTGTGACTTGAGAGAAAAAGTAGAATTCCTCAGGAGGGCCCAAGAGAGTGAACAGATGAGGGGAGTGTCCAGGAAGGAGTACAGGGAAGGCGTATAGACCCTCAGGCTCCAGGTGGAGGCAAGGTTCTTGGAGGGAGAAAGGGGAGGACTGAGTGCGCCTGGCAAGGAAGAGATGGAGAAGGGAGGAGAGCATGGTGGGAAACTGGAGAGGCCTCAAAGGCAAATTCTTCCCCTCTTCTGTGTTATCCAGGTCCCTGGGTGGTACAAACAGCTTGGACTTGACTACTAACCTAAAGGTTGATGAATGGAACCCATCCAGTGATGCCATAGAAGAAAGGCCCCATAATTCTGTTCCCGTTAAGATTATGCCAGGAAAGCTCTATGGAGCAGTTGCACTCTGTAACCCATGGGGTCGCCATGAGTTGGAATAGATTCATCAGCACCGTATTTGTTTTTGTTTGTTTGTTTGTTTTCTGCATTATCTAGGCTGGCCTTGGCCTCAGGCTGGCAGGGACTTTTTCCCTTAATCTCATCCTGTTTCTTCTTGGTACATGCAAGGGCAAATGGAGGTGCTGCACCTGCTGATAGAATACGGAGCCAGGCCCTGCCTGGTGACTGATGTGGGCTGGACCCCAGCTCATTTTGCAGCTGAGTCCGGCCACCTGAATGTGCTCAAAGCTCTGCATGCCTTGCACGCCGCCATTGACGCCCCCGACTTCTTTGGAGACACGCCCAAGAGGATTGCACAGATCTACGGGCAGAAAACGTGTGTGGCATTCCTGGAGAAGTAAGTCTCATTTTTCTCCAATTTAGAAAGGGCAGAGGAACAGGAGCCTGTGACCAAGGTTGAGAGCTGTGAAAACGAAATGCACAAATCAGGGATTTGAAATGGTCTGCACATTTCTACCAAGCTCCCAGGCAATGCTAGTGCTGCTGGGTAGGGACCAATTCTGAGAAACACAGTAGAACAAACAGTGGTTCTCAAAATTTATTATACATTAGAATCACCTGGGGATCTTGTTAAACTGTAGATTCTGATTCAGTGTATCTGGGGTGAAAATGCAAATTCTCAGCAGGAGTTTGAACCGGGACAAATCGGTTCAACACCCTGTAGCAAATTCAGGTAGGTGATTGCTGTTTTCAGTTGTTTTGATGAACTTTTCACCAAAATGACTAGTTTGGGGAGAAACTATATTGATCCACTATTTTAGATTATACAAAATTACCTCAGATAAAGGAGGTGGGACACGAAGTTTGAGGACGGGACATGGTCCAAGATTTATGGACCTTCTTCAGATCTTGAAAAGCTCCATCTAGCTGCTTGACCTTGGGCAAGACTCCTTCCTGATTCTCAGTTTCTTCATCTTTAAAGTGCAGCAGTGAATTAAGCTACCATCAAAAAGACTCTCCCATCTTTTAAAACTTCTGTTCATCTATAGACACACACACACACGCCAGAGATGAGAGCTGTTGTAGCATTTGTTCATTTATGCACCTAGCCAGCCATTCAAACAGAATTAAGCACCAGTTATGTACAGAACAGTTACACCTCTAGGAGGGATGGAAACAGAATCTGGGAGTTTATAATCTGGATAGGTCAATAAATGATTCATGTAAGAAAGAGTAACCAAGTGAGGGCAGCATTGCTTGGAAACCAAAAAAAGTTACACAGGCAGACAAATAGTAAACATTAGAGGCAATGCATTGGAGGTGACAGTGAAATATCCTCGTAAGAACTTGAAAACAAGGTGATTTTCAGAAAGTTAAACTAGTCAAATCTTTGCTTATGATGACATCAGCTGTCTGTAGAAGTAACGCAAGGACTCTCTCTTAAAGGCGATGCCTCACGTTGGGAGTATCTGCCTCTCTGCTCCCCAAATCACCTTGATTATGATTTCAGGTACATCCAATGTGAGACATCACTTTTAAGAGAGGGTCCTGCATTCAATGACCTTCACCCACTGTGGGCCTCAGCGCCAGCAAACATTGTTCTCTGACCTCTTAAACTCTAACATACCATTATGTAACCATAACACTCTTTCTTTATTTTGTCAGTTCCTGAATCACCGCACAGGTCTCTGAATGTATCAAGAGGGCTCTTCTTTCAGTTTTTCTTTTCGTCCCAGTCTATCGCCTGCTTGAAGATTTCCCCCTGCTGCCTGGACACCATGAGGCACTGCTTCCTCCACTTTCTTCCTACTATTCTTTTTTTTTTTTTTTTAAATAATTTTTATTGTGTTTTAAGTGAAAGTTTACAAATCAAGTCAGTCTCCCACACAAAAACCCATATATAACTTGCTACACACTCCCAATTACTCTCCCCCTAATAAGACAGTCTGCTTTCTCCCTCCATCTCTCTTTTCGTCAGCTTCTAACCCCCTCCACCCTCTCATCTCCCCTCCAGGCAGGAGATGCCAACATAGTCTCAAGTGTCCACCTGATCCAAGAAGCTCACTCCTCACCAGCATCCCCCTCCAACCCATTGTCCAGTCCAATCCATGTCTGAAGAGCTGGGTTCGGGAATGGTTCCTGTCCTGGGGCAAGAGAAGGTCTGGGGGCCATGACCACCGGGGTCCTTCCAGTCTCAGTCAGACCATTAAGTCTGGTCTTATGAGAATTTGGGGTCTGCATCCCACTGCTCTCCTGCTCCCTCAGGGGTTCTCTGTTATGTTCCCCGTCAGGGCAGTCATCAGTTGTAGCCAGGCACCATCTAGTTCTTCTGGTCTCAGGATGATGTAGTCGCTGGTTCATGTGGCCCTTTCTGTCTCTTGGGCTCGTAATTGCCTTGTGTCCTTAGTGTTCTTCATTCTCCTTTGATCCAGGTGGGTTCAGACCAATTGACGCATCTTAGATGGCTCCTTGCTAGTATTTAAGACCCCAGACGCCACTCTTCAAAGTGGGATGCAGAATGTTTTATTAATAGATTTTATTATGCCAGTTGACTTAGATGTCCCCTGAAACCATGGTCCCCAGACCCCTGCCCTTGCTACGCTGGTCTTCAAAGCATTGTTTATTCAGGAAACTTCTTTGCTTTTGGTTTAGTCCAGTTGTGCTGACCTCCCCTGTACTGTGTGCTTCCTTTCCCTTCATCTAAAGTAGTTCTTATCTACTATCTAATTAGTGAATACTCCTCTCTCACCCTCCCTCCCTGCCCCCTCTCATAACCACAAAAGAATGTTTTCTTCTCAGTTTAAACTATTTCTCAAGTTCGTATAATAGTGGTCTTATACAATATTTGTCCTTTTGCAACTGACTGATTTCACTCAGCGTAATGCCTTCCAGGTTCCTCCATGTTATGAAATGTTTCACAGATTCCTCATTGTTCTTAATCAATGCGTAGTATTCCATTGTGTGAATATACCACAATTTATTTATCCATTCATCCGTCGATGGGCACCTTGGTTGCTTCCATGTTTTTGCCATTGTAAACACTGCTGCAATAAACATGGGTGTGCATATATCTATTCGTGTAAAGGCTCTTATTTCTCTAGGATATATTACAAGGAGTGGGATTACTGGATTGTATGGTAGTTCTATTTCTAGCTTTTTAAGGAAACACCAAATCGATTTCCAAAGTGGTTGTACCATTTGACATTCCCACCAGCAGTGTATAAGTGTTCCAGTCTCTCTACAGCCTCTCCAACATTTATTATTTTGTGTTTTTTGGACTAATGCCAGCCTTGTTGGAGTGAGATGAAATCTCATTGTAGTTTTGATCTGCATTTCTCTAATGGCTAATGCTCGTGAACATTTCCTCATATATCTGTTAGCTACCTTTACCTGAATGTCTTCTTTAGTGAAGTGTCTATTCATATCTTTCGCCCATTTTTTAATTGGGTTATTTGTCTTTTTGCAGGTGAGTTTTGCAGTATTATGTAGATTTTAGAGATCAGGCACTGATCAGAAATGTCATAGCTAAAAACTTTTTCCCAGTCTGTAGGCAGTCTTTTCACTCTTTTGGTGAAGTCTTTGGATGAGCGTAAGTGCTTGATTTTTAGGAGCTCCCAGTTATCTAGTTTTTCTTCTACATTCTTTATAGTGTTTTCTATACTGTTTATGCCATGTATTAGGGCTCCTAATGTTGTCCCTATTTTTTCTTCCATGATCTTTATCGTTTTAGATTTTATATTTAGGTCTTTGATCCATTTTGAGTTAGTTTTTATGCATGGAGTGAGGTATGGGTCTTGTTTCATTTTTTTGCAGATGGATATCCAGTTATGCCAGCACCATTTGTTGAAAAGACTGCCTTTTCCCCATTTAACTGTTTTGGGGCCTTTGTCAAATACCAGCCGCTCATATGTGGATGGATTTATGTCTGGATTCTCAGTTCTGTTCCATTGGTCCATGTATCTGTTGTTGTACTAGTACCAGGCTGTTTTGACTACTGTGGCGGTATAATAGGTTCTAAAATCAGGTAAAGTAAGGCCTCCTACTTTGTTCTTCTTTTTCAGTAATACCTTATTTATCCGGGGCCTCTTTCCCTTCCATGTGAAATTGGTGATTTGTTTCTCCATGTCATTGAAGAATGTCATTGGGATTTGGATCGGAATTGCATTAAATGTACAGATCGCTTTTGGTAGAATAGACATTTTTATAATGTTAAGTCTTCCTATGCATGAGCAAGGTATGTTCTTCCACTTATGTAAGTCTCTTTTGATTTCTTGCAGAAGTGTACTGTAGTTTTCTTTGTATAAGTCTTTTACATCTCTGGTAAGATTTATTCCTAAGTATTTTATCTTCTTGGGGCCTACTGTAAATGGCATTGATTTGGTGATTTCCTCTTCGATGTTCTTTTTGTTGGTGTAGAGGAATCCCACTGATTTTTGCATGCTTATATTTTATCCTGATACTCTGCTGAACTCTTCTACTAGTTTCAGTAGTTTTCTGGAGGATTCCTTAGGGTTTTCTGTGTATAAGATCATGTCATCTGCAAATAGAGATATTTTTACTTCTTCCTTGCCAATCTGGATGCCCTTTATTTCTTTATCTAGCCTAATTGCTCTGGCTAGGACTTCCAGCACAATGTTGAATAAGAGTGGTGATAAAGGGCATCCTTGTCTCGTTCCTGATCTCAGTGGGAATGTTTTCAGGCTCTCTCCATTTAGGGTGATGTTGGCTGTTGGCTTTGTATAAATGCCCTTTATTATGTTGAGAAATTTTCCTTCTATTCTTATTTTGCTGAGAGTTTTTATCATGAATGAGTGTTGAACTTTGTCAAATGCCTTTTCTGCATCAATCAATAAAATCATGTGATTCTTGTCTTTTATTTTATTTATGTGGTGGATTACATTAATTGTTTTTCTAATGTTGAACCATCCCTTCATGCCTGGTATGAATCCCACTTGGTCATGGTGAATTATTTTTTTGATATGTCATTGAATTCTATTGGCTAGGATTTTGTTGAGGATTTCTGCATCTACATTCATGAGGGATATAGGTCTATAATTTTCTTTTCTTGTGGTGTCTTTACCTGGTTTTGGTATCAGGGATATGGTGGCTTCATAGAATGAATTTGGTAGTATTCCATTCTTTTCTATGCTCTGAAATACCTTTAGTAGTAGTGGTGTTAACTCTTCTCCAAAAGTTTGGTAGAACTCTGCAGTGAAGCCATCCGGACCAGGGTTTTTTTTGTTGGTAGTTTTTTGATTACCTTTTCAATCTCTTCTTTTGTTATGGGTCTATTTAGTTGTTCTACCTCTGTTTGTGTTAGTTAAGGTAAGTAGTGTGTTTCTAGGAATTCATCCATTTCTTCTAGGTTTTCAAATTTGTTTGAGTATAGTTTTTCATAGTAATCTGATATGATTCTTTTAATTTCAGTTGGGTCTGTTGTAATATCGCCCATCTCATTTCTTATTCGAGTTATTTGCTTCCTCTCCTGTTTTTCTTTTGTCAGTTTGGCCAAGGGTTTATCAATTTTGTTGAGTTTTTTAAAAAAACAGCTTTTGGTCTTGTTAATTCTTCAGTTGTTTTTCTGTTTTCTATTTCATTTAGTTCAGTTCTAATTTTTATTATTTGTTTTCTTCTGGTGCCTGTGGGGGTTTCTTTTGTTGCTCTCTTTCTGTTTGTTCAAGTTGTAGGGACAGTTCTTTGATTTTGGCCCTTTCTTCTTTTTGTATGTGTGCATTTATTGATATAAATTGGCCTCTGAGCACCGCTTTTGCTGTGTCCTAAAGGTTCTAATAGGAAGTGTTTTCATTCTCATTGGATTCTCTGAATTTCTTTATTCCATCCTTAATGTCCTCTATAATCCAGTCTTTTTTGAGCAGGGTATTGTTAAGTTTCCAAGTGTGTGATTTCTTTTCCCTGCTTTTCCTGTTATTGATTTCTACTTTTATGGCCTTATGGTCAGAGAAGATGCTTTGTAATATTTCAATGTTTTGGATTCTGCTAAGGCTTGCTTTATGACCTAATATGTGGTCTATTCTAGAGACTGTTCCATGTGCACTAGAAAAGAAAGTATACTTGGTTGCTGTTAGGTGGGGTGTTCTGTATATGTCTACGAGGTCAAATTGGTTGATTGTGGCATTTAGATCTTCCGTGTCTTTATTGAGCTTCTTTCTGGGTGTCCTGTCCTTCACCGAAAGTGGTGTGTTGAAGTCTTCTACTATTATTGTGGAGCTGTCTATCTCACTTTTCAATGCTGATAGAGTTTGTTGTATGTATCTTGCAGCCCTGTCATTGGGTGCATAAATATTTAATATGGTTATATCTTCTTGGTGTATTGTCCCTTTAATCATTATATAGTGTCCTTCCTATCCTTTCTGATGGATTTAACTTTGAAGTCTATTTTGTCAGAAATTAATATTGCCGCTCCTGCTTTTTTTGATTGTTGTTTGCTTCATATATATTTTTTTCCGTCCTTTTAGTTTTAGTTTGTTTGTGTCTCTAAGTCTAAGGTGTGTCTCTTGTAGGCAGCATATAGATGGATCTGGTTTTTTAATCCATTGTGC